>NC_134487.1:202446281-202746281 GCF_040206685.1 Ascaphus truei | reverse complement strand
GTTAGGACACTTGCTACAATTATGGTATCAGTATGAGTGAGCCCCTAAGTCACTCAGCTGTATTTAACTTTGAATATGATTACAACAAGGCCTGCTTACACACATAAATGCCTTTAGTTTAGCACTCTATATATTATATATATATATAATCAGAATAAACAGTACAGGCCTTCAGGGCTGCAAAGAGGCCTTGTTTGCTGTTAAATACAACTTCTACACAGCTGACTCAATTAGGCCCTTGTAACAGAGGAGTTATCCCTGTTCAGGTAATGTGCCTCTAATCCAGCAGTGTGGTGGTTAACTGCTGGTAGTCAATTAACAAACACCACCTGCCTGATTAGATTGCTTAGAAAAGCCTTTCTTTTGAGACAGGAAGTGAGACTCCTTAGCTCACACCTGAGCTGAACTTGGAGACAGAGCAGGGATTGTCCTTGACTCTCACAACTTGTCTTGAGCCCTGCCAGAAGAAACAGCAGAGCTGCTTTCAAGACACAGGGGAAACTTCTAAACCTGAATGCTGACAAAATATGAGGAAAGGTAGCAACGCAGGAACAGAGAAGATTTTCCCTCCAAACCAAAGGGAACAGATAAGACTTTCATTTATGAGACTTTATATATCTGCTTATTTTCATGCTATATGTTTGGGGCTGGGAGACATGCTTATCTAAAGGGAGTGTGGACTGCATACAGTAGTATTTCACTAGAAATACTCCCAAGTGAAAGGAAGCTTTGTTTACCCCTTGTTTGGATGGTTTCCTGATGTTAAGGAAACAGGCGCAATAAAAAGCCTTATTTAATTTCACTATAACCAGACTCCCTTGCATACCTCTGTGAGCGTCCGCCTACATATGGTGTCCGAAGTGGGATGAGAGGGGATTCTTGAAGTTAAGGAACCCGGAGTTTGGCTGTGAATTTTTTTTTTTATGCTTTTTGCCTACAAGCAGTCTGAGCAACAAAGATCTCATGCAGCAGAGACAGAGTTAAAGGGACACACCCAGGCAGGAAACGTACACTGCACTGAAACTTACAAAACCACAGATGGACTCTTTTCCCCAATCCCAAGAGGAGAGAGAGAGAGACTGCTGAAGCAGGTGAACCTTATTTGCCTATCACAATAAAGTGTAATATGGTCATTGAAATAGGGGGTTTGCCTTCCAGCCATAGTCAGGGTTCAAGAAGTGAGTTAGCCCTTAAAGGGATAGGCGTTTGTTGTTTTCAAATGTTTAGCTGAAGCAGTGAAAACAAATGGTGACCCATGAGCGGTACTGATTCTGCAAGTAAAGGCTGCCACACCGCATAGGACAACCAGTTGTGAATGGAGTATAAGCAGAAAAATATGAAAATTGATGCAAGACTGTGCTGAAGCAGGGGAATGTTCAGTAAACAAGTGCTGATGGTAAAATTGCCTACTATAAATAAGGAATTGCTGAACTGTGTAAAAGGTATCCCAAAGTGTGAAGAGTGAATGTCATAATACCCAAAGTTTACACTGAACTCAAGCAGAAAATCACATTATTTGGTTGAAGCAGAGAGATTGTACCTAGCAAGTAAATGGTGTAAAGCAAACAGAAGTTTTTACCTAGCAACTACACATCCAGCATACCTAATGAGAGAATATACCTAGCAAGTAAATGGTGTAAAGCAAATAGACATTTTTACCTAGCAACTGCACATCCTGTATACCTGATGAGAGAAAATGCGTGAACAGTACTGCTGATATTGTAAAACTTATCCAAGAAAGAAAAAGTCTACAGAGATGCCTGTGAGAGCTACGACCTCTACAAGCAAAATATGCACACCAGTAGGAATACCACAATTGGGTGTTCTAGCAAATACAGTGGCAACAGCTGCAATAGTGCCTTCTGAGGTCAGGAAGGAAATGACACCTGATAGCCTAAAAATGGAGGACAAGATGCAGCGTTCCTGTAATGAACCCTACCCCACAGAAAAGTAGCCCTTACAGTCCAATAAAGAGGAAGACATCTCTTACGGGGAACCCGAACCGAGTTACATCCACAAAACACTCCAAGAATGGTGGGGGTGCTTGAACTCGGCACGAACAGAAAAGACCGCCCTCTATGATGACGAATATGGTCGACAAGAGAAAGAGCGGGAGCAGCAGATCAACCAATATTTCTGTCAGCTAAAGCAACTGCAAGAAAAGCCTGGTGTATATAATGAAGCTGCTAAAGTCTTAAATAAAGAAGGAGACCCCAGTATTCCGGATGGAACGGAGTCATCCAAAACAAAAAAGCGGAAAAAGAAAAGCGGTTCTTCACTTACTGTGGAAGGAACAGACACGTCCGCAGATCCTGTGGAGGAAAAGGGGAACCGAGTTGCCCTGCAACCTAGAGAAAATGGAGAATTCGTCCAGCGGTTAACCGAATATCCAGAGGGCCCAAGGCAGAAGTCGTGTACCCCAAAGAAGTGTCTGTCCGGTGCCAACAGTGAGGAACCCTCAACCAACCATCCCAGGGAAGTGGAGCCAGAACCAGTGAGTGACGATCCCTTGACCAGCCCTGAAGATGCCCTGAAAAATGCCAGGCATGACTGTGATATGCTCTGTGAACAATTGAAACAAAAGGAAGATGGTTACACAGAGCTACAGAAAAATAACGTGAAGCTACAGGAATATGTGCTCGCAATGTACTCTGCAGCCAGGACAGAATTGGACGATTTCAAGCCTGAGCAAGATACTGCAAACGTTACTATTTCCGCCATGGATGAAAAGCAGAGCCAATATGATAAAATGATGGCTAAGCTGAAGCGGAAATATGAGGAGGCACTGAAGCAGATGACAGTCTTCCAGCAAGAGGTTCACACTCTTCGCATAGAGATGAATGCCTCACAACAGGAGGTCAACAGTGTCCGGAGAGAGGTGGACGTATCTCAGAAAGAGGTTCTGACACTCCGCAGAGCACTGGATGCCTCACATCATGAGACCAACAGCTGCCGCACAGACCTAGAAGTTTCCAGAAAGGAACTACACAGTCTCACTGAGGAGCTGGACATTTCTAAAGAAACGATTGTCAATCTTAATACAGATCTCCTAGTCTCTCAGAAGGAGCTTCAAACCCTCAACCTAGAGAAGGAAGTCTCACGCCAGGAGACTGTCATTCTCAAAGCAGATGTGCATAAATGTAAGGAGGCCCAGAGACTGAAAAAGGAGAACATTTAAGATTAAAAAGAAAAAAATGAAAACTCAAAGAAGAAGATTTTCATTTGACAGACGACATCAAGAAAAAGAATGAAAAGCTGCACGAGCTTAAAGAAATAAATAGACTTTTGGAAGGTGAGAAGTTTGAAGGAGAGCACCGACTGCAGAACCAACTGCAAGGTCTGCGTACGCACCTCGAAAAGGCAGAGGAGAAGCAGCGAACTCTGCAGGAAGACAATCTGCAGGCTGTTAAAGAAATTCAAGTGCTGCAGGAACATCTGATGACCCAGTATGTCCCCGCAAAGCAGCATGAGAAACTGAAGGCTACCCTGAGCATCACCAAAGCATTGCTAGAGGCCAAGCTTAGAACCCAGGTGACCTGGCACAAAAGGGAGCTCAAGAAGGTCCAGAAACTGAAACAAGTAACTGGAGCCCGAGCAAAGAAATTCATAGTGGTTCACAATGCAATAAAAATGTGGAAGCAAGCTCAGAGAAAGCAAAGCGTGCAGATAAATTCCCTGAGAAGAGACTTGCAAGACGCACTCAAAAAACAGGGATCTCTCGCGGATGAGATTACAGTCCTACAAGGACAATTATTGACCCTGACTAAGCGTCAGTATCCCACAGCCACAAAAACCCATGAAGACAAGGGTACAGTTAGAGCTGGGAATACCGCTCGTCTGAAGAAGAAGGTTTCAAAATTTGAACCACCTAGACAATTACTAGCAAAACCTTCAGCCACCCAACAGGCAACAAAAGAAGGTACACGTGCTAAATCAAAACCAGAAGAATCCTTAGCTGATGAAGCTGAAAAGATGGGACATTCTCTGGAAGTGGGTGTGGAATTGCAACTTAACCCCAAAGAGGCTGAACTAGCAACCCCATTGAGTGGAAAAAGTGCAGAGAGACAGCTTCAAGAGCGGAAAACTCAAAGGGCTGTTTTTAAACGCTCTGCAACTACTGCCATACAGTATGCCTATAATAAGACGAGCACCCGACGCGAGGGAAATCTCATGACCGCGCACATAGCAAAAAGACTATACTTAGAAAAAGTCCTCCTCGAGCGACTGAGGAGTGCTGATCTCAAGCACCTTCGGGAGGAGACACGAATAAACTGGAGAAAGGGCTCCAATCCCAGCAGGACTGAGGGTTCTCTTCCTCCATCCACTCTCATTCAAGTCACAGAGATATCTAGAATGAGAGTGGAAGGATGGGCTTTGGCCGTGGCAAGCCCGAGCTTCCCACAAACAGGGGAGGTATGTAACAGGGGAGTTATCCCTGTTCAGGTAATGTGCCTCTAATCCAGCAGTGTGGTGGTTAACTGCTGGTAGTCAATTAACAAACACCACCTGCCTGATTAGATTGCTTAGAAAAGCCTGTCTTTTGAGACAGGAAGTGAGACTCCTTAGCTCACACCTGAGCTGAACTTGGAGACAGAGCAGGGATTGTCCTTGACTCTCACAACTTGTCTTGAGCCCTGCCAGAAGAAACAGTAGAGCTGCTTTCAAGACACAGGGGAAACTTCTAAACCTGAATGTTGACAAAACCTGAGGAAAGGTAGCAACGCAGGAACAGAGAAGATTTTTCCCTCCAAACCACAAGGATCAGATAAGACATTCATTTATGAGACTTTATATATCTGCTTATTTTCATGTTATATGTTTGGGGCTGGGAGACATGCTTATCTAAAGGGAGTGTGGACTGCATACAGTAGTATTTCACTAGAAATACTCCCAAGTGAATGGAGGCTTTGTTTACCCCTTGTTTGGATGGTTTCCTTATATTAAGGAAACAGGCGCAAAAAAAAGCCTTATTTAATTTCACTATAACCAGACTCCCTTGCATACCTCTGTGAGCGTCCGCCTACAGCCCTCAAACATACTCACCCAGTAATGTTATAAACTGTAATGAACTGTTAAGATAATTACAACAAGGCCTGTTTGCACACAAACAAGGCCTTCAATGTAGCAACATCTATATATATCTATATATATCTATCTATATATATAGCAACTGTAAATAATACTGTATGTTCATTTGCATGTCTTATATATACACACACTCAAGATATAGTTAAATATATATATAAATATATCTAAATATATATATATATATATATATATATATAATTATATATATATATTTATTTATATATATATATCTATATCTATGTATATATCAAGAGAGACAAACAGAGAGAGTCAAAGAGAGAGAGAGAGAAACAGAGAGAGAAAGAGAGAGAAACAGAGAGAGAAACAGAGAGAGAAACAGAGAGAGAAACAGAGAGAGAAACAGAGAGAGAAACAGAGAGAGAAACAGAGAGAGAGAGAAAAAAAGAAAAAGAGACAAAGAGAGAGATGTGTGTGTATGGTTAATTTTAGCTAAGTGTAAGCAGAAATCTGTTCATCATAGCACTGTAGATGATTTCACACACATTGTTATTGTAATTAAAAGAGTAAACTTGTTTTGCACATTTTGATTGCCTAAGCCGAAAGGTTGTATTATAACCTTGGAACAAACCGCGAAGATAACATATAGCTATTCACACATTCAGCAGACATCCGTATGCGTTCAACTTAGACACTGTACACTTGAAGAGAGAAGAAATGGCAGGAGCGTCCACATTGCACAGCCATCCACGTAAACCATACAAATTTTTGATTTATGAAGCAATCGAGTCAACGCCAGAGAAAAAGGCAACCGTGGGGGAAATCTATGACTTGATCCAAAAGAAATATCCATACTACCAAGAACCAGCCAAACGACAACATTTTAAACCTTCTGTACGATTCACTTTATCCGCAAATGAATGTTTTGAGCGTGTCCATGATCGTCAAGATCAACGATATGGATGCTGGCATGTTGCGCCATCATTTAAACTTACCATGGAACATGGAACATATCTTCTGTTAAATAGCATATTTTTGCCTAATACCAGTTACATTGAAGCCGCACAGACTGTCGCGTCTGCTGATATTCCTGCACCCTCCATTCATCAAGACCAGATGCAAGATGGACATAACTACTATGATATGTATCAAAACTTATATGGCCAATACCAATGTGGATGTGAAAACAACCAACAACTGTACGTACCTCCGGACATCTTGTTTGAAGAAGCTACTGCAGATCCATATGACGGCATCATGGAGATGTGTGTGATTCAGGATTCAACGGTTGCCTCAACCATGGATGATACTGTTGTGCCTTCCTGGAGCGAGTTGTTGCAGCCAAATCAGTTTTGACTTCTACAAGTATGGTAAATCCAAATTTCGTTATGCCTTTACTCAAATTATATATGTGTACATTAATAATAGACACAATTTGTTAGCCAAATGAGTGGATACAGCTTAACATTGCAGACAGCCTTACATGTAGCGTGCACAAAGACATTATTTCCTATAACAATACACTGGCGACACACTTTATTCGAGCTCGGCTAGTCCCACGAATTCGGGTATACCCGGGTGTATTGAGGTTTGTGACTGTTTTCTGCCCGAGTGCATTGGGTTATTTTCCAGGCAGGGATTGAAGCATTTTATTCCCGCTGGCTGCAATACTGCACTGTATATATATACTGCATTACAATTCATGAATTTATGCCATCTGGTAGACACGCGAAGCATTGCAGCCTATTAAATCCTAATCATTATCATTTAACAGATCAGCCGCCCGTCAGCCAGGCATGAACCCAGGCTGGGAAGGCAAACGCAACGGGGCTTGTCAGAGGTGAGGAGTGGCGCATTCCAGGTATCTGCCAGGTACATACTGGGTATTTGCTTGAATAAAGTGTGTCGGTGCAGTATACTACATGACGAACCATTACTACACATTGGTGATGGAGTCCTAAATCATAGATTATTATCGCTTTTAAAGTATCATTTCAACATGTTACACTAACTGTAACACACACACCTCATTGTTTAGCATTCAACATATGAAAAAAAGTGTCGCCCACATATGACGTGGGAACATGGTCATGTCAAAAGGCATCCTTAAAAAGGTTACCGATGCAAGCCCCACCCCCAACCGACATGCGCACGTAAAACAGTATTGGCTGTGCCCGTAGCTTATTGTTACGGTCAGTGCAGTGTGTCATGCGCGCGCGTCGGTGGGGCGGTGCGTGCACAGCGCTGGAGGCCAATGTTCATTCAGTGGGAGGGGTGTTTGCGTGCATTTCACGGTGCCTTAACATGACGTCACATGTATTTTGTTTGCTCATTGACTGATCGTCTGTTTTGGCCGCGGGCACACGTCCGTTTAAAAAGTTTAGATATGTACGTGTGTAGAAGTGAATTTATTTCGCTTCCATATCATAACTTTCAGCCATGATATGCATACTGCTAGCAGCACCATGGAGGGACATGTATTGAACGCACAGCGTACGCATCGTTTTGCGCATGCGCTAAGACTTAGTCCACACATTCGTGACATGCGCGCGCAACAGACGTTGCGTGCGCACATTATTATGTATACAGGCACCGGAACAAACATATCAGTAGTAATGCCAGCAACGCCATTTGAAAAATGAGATAGTTCTGTATCTGTAGTTTTATCCTTGCAGTTTAAACATATACGTAACTTATGCGTGAATATCCACAATCATATAGAGATGTGTTAAGCGTTGTCATGCTGAAACATAGATAAATGTGGCATCTTTGAACATCATGTGTTTGCTGTATTTCACAGATGTCGAGGATGAATACATGGGACCAATGTATGATTTCAGATGGGCCAATCGTTATATTAGATGATTGTGACGACTAGCGAACAACTATTATAATAAATATGTAACAATGCTTTCAATGATTGGTGCGCAGATTAACAATCACTACATAATGTTATCCTATTGTGCAAATATTTACTATGCACTTAATTATCATAATGATGTTGCTAAGCACTGAAGTTAGAACTTATATTGATATTTTTTTATTTTCTACTAACATTATATGTACACTACCGACACACTTTATTGAAGTGTGGTCGGTACCGCAAGCCGGGAAATCTCCCGGCTTGCTAGTGGCCGCCCCTCGGCGTGCCGCGCGTCATAGACGCGCGGTCACGCGTCATCGGGAGCGTGCGCCCCCTGCACGCGTGTCCAGGGGCTCCCCGAGGGAGCCCTGGTGTCCCGCGATCGCGGGACAGCGGCAGGGGGTTCCGGGGGACCCGGCGGACCCGGCAGCGGTAGGGAGAGCGCCCCGATCGGAGGGCGCTCTTCCGCTGCTTCGGTGCGCGCCCGTCACACTCGGGCGCGCGCCAGGCTACTGCTGCGGCACAGAACGGGCAAATGCTCGAATAAACTGTGCCGCAGCAGTATTGCCATGTATGCAACCAACATTATCACTCAGCAAAAACATTAATCTACTATATATTATAATCTCACGTGAGATTTCGTTATGCCTTTACTCAAATTATATATGTGTACATTAATAATAGACACAATTTGTTAGCCAAATGAGTGGATACAGCTTAACATTGCAGACAGCCTTACATGTAGCGTGCACAAAGATATTATTTCCTATAACAATATACTACATGACGAACCATTACTACACATTGGTGATGGAGTCCTAAATCATAGATTATTATCGCTTTTAAAGTATCATTTCAACATGTTACACTAACTGTAACACACACACACCTCATTGTTTAGCATTCAACATATGAAAAAAATATGTATCATATTTGTACACGATGTATTATAGGTGATTCAGGATACGGAATTAGGCCGTGGCTGTTGACCCCGGTGGCAAACCCTCAATGTGAAGCAGAGGAAAGGTATAATGTGGCACATATATCTACACGATCCGTCATAGAGAGGACATTTGGGCTTCTGAAAACATGATTCAGGTGTTTAGATAGAACTGGTGGGGCACTTCAATATAAGCCTGCTAAAGTGTCAGATATTATAATTGCATGTTGCATTTTGCACAATCTGGCACTCCGCAATAATTTAGAAACCGACATACGTCAGGGCTTGGAGGAGGAGCATCCCGTAAATTTACCAGCTGACACTGAGCAAACAGCCAGTAGTGTGGAGACACGTCGGAATGTCATAAACACATATTTTTCATGTAAGCAAATACATACACTGGCGACACACTTTATCGCAGTGCGGCCAGATCCGCAAGCCGGGAGATTTCCCGGCTTGCTAGTGGCCGCCCCTCGGCGTGCCGCGCGTCATAGACGCGCGGTCACGCGTCTTCGGGAGCCTGCGCCCCCTGCACGCGCGTCCAGGGCTCCCCGAGGGAGCCCTGGTGTCCCGCGATCGCGGGACAGCGGCAGGGGGTTCCGGGGGACCCGGCGGACCCGGCAGCGGTAGGGAGAGCGCCCCGATCGGAGGGCGCTCTTCCGCTGCTTCGGCGCGCGCCCGTCACACTCGGGCGCGCGCCAGGCTACTGCTGCGGCACAGAACGGGCAAATGCTCGAATAAACTGTGCCGCAGCAGTATATGTTCATAGTACTACATAGATGTATTAATTCATTGTAATGATAAATACATGTTTCCAAATACCATTCTCTTAGGAAACAGATGAATATGGTTCTCACACCTTTCTCTTCTCTGCTGTGTGGACAATTGCATGTGGCACCGGTATGTCATTCATCAACAGGTTGTATTATACTTCTTACAACTAAAAGGTGTTGTGTGTACGTGAGGAAATAATGTGTACTAAATCTATATTTTCTGTACATGCTCTTTTTGGTTATGCATACACAATAAACCTACTACACTGGCGACACACTTTATTCGAGCTCGGCTAGTCCCACGAATTCGGGTATACCCGGGTGTATTGAGGTTTGTGACTGTTTTCTGCCCGAGTGCATTGAGGTATTTTCCAGGCAGGGATTGAAGCATTTTATTCCCACTGGCTGCAATACTGCACAGTATATATATATATATACTGCATTACAATTCATGAATTTATGCCATCTGGTAGACACGCGAAGCATTGCAGCCTAATAAATCCTAATCATTATCATTTAACAGATCAGCCGCCCGTCAGCCAGGCATGAACCCAGGCTGGGAAGGCAAACACAACGGGGCTTGTCAGAGGTGAGGAGCGGCGCATTCCAGGTATCTGCCAGGTACAAACTGGGCATTTGCTCGAATAAAGTGTGTCGGTGCAGTATGTCGATAGTCAATAGCTAGTGCAGTATGGTTACATACAATTTTTCTATTGGAGTGTGACATGTGTGTCACAATGATGTGTAGACTATTGTGTATTTAAGATCATATTTGACGTATTCTAGATTTTGTTTCATATCACATACAAAATTGTCACTTCTGTGTGTTGCTTACCTTAATGAACATGTCATGACAATGATTTATATTCATTCATGTTTTCTTTTTCAAGGTATATCACTCCAAGGACTGCTCATGGTATGTATTTGATTTCACATCTGTAATAAGATGTGCAAACCTCGATATAGGTATAGTTACAGGATGTATAAAGAGAACGTAATGAAAAAGATGTGACAATTGAAATATGTTGTTTCTGTATTGTGTCCGTGCGTTTATCTACACTTGGTGGTTATTGTGCAGTGTGTTTTCAAATCATTACGTACATTACATAACATGTAATTTTGGCAACGTAACAACATCCATTCATGCACATGAGCGATGTTAACACTCGATGCATGTTTGTATGAAAAGACCCAAATGTGGTAGACGTCATTAACATTGCAATTTATGTGATTATTTATTTTCTCACTTCATCTTCATGTTGATTACTACATTGTCACATGTGTATGTATAAGTGAAAGATGTGTGTTGATTTGACGTACATTTAACATTTGTCAAAATGTTAACACCATTCCAAAGTATAGTTCTTTGAATTCTCAACTTTTCCTAAATCATTCAACACAATGACAATGTAGTTAATAAAATTTTTATTTCATTCACATAAGTTATTCATAATGATCATGATCCTTTATAACTACTGTCAACATATGAACATAAATGAAGTAGACATTTGCATACGCACACATTTCAGCAACATAGTGTGTGTGTGTGTGTTTTAGTTTTTGTGTGATGCATGTATTTCTACCAGAAATAATATAAACCAACATAATAATGTTGCTTTTATCATCGGCGTCACTTAGCTATGTATGTGTTGAACATTTACTAATAACACTAAACTATAGTTACTCGTGTGAATTAAATGTACACACAAATGTTCATGGTTTAATGATCTGTACCTAACATTCATTAGCTCATGCATGTTAAATTACCACTACAACCTAGGTGATAATATAACATTCACACGACTAAAAAGTTTCTATCACCTCCCTATTGTTATTGTGTACGTTCAGATACAATGTCTACGAGTTGTTATGTAGCATTTACATTCTTTGACAAGTCACACGTGAGATTATAATATATAGTAGATTAATGTGTTTGCTGAGTGATAATGTTGGTTGCATACATGGCAATACATATAATGTTAGTAGAAAATAAAAAAATATCAATATAAGTTCTAACTTCAGTGCTTAGCAACATCATTATGATAATTAAGTGCATAGTAAATATTTGCACAATAGGATAACATTATGTAGTGATTGTTAATCTGCGCACCAATCATTGAAAGCATTGTTACATATTTATTATAATAGTTGTTCGCTAGTCGTCACAATCATCTAATATAACGATTGGCCCATCTGAAATCATACATTGGTCCCATGTATTCATCCTCGACATCTGTGAAATACAGCAAACACATGATGTTCAAAGATGCCACATTTATCTATGTTTCAGCATGACAACGCTTAACTCATCTCTATATGATTGTGGATATTCACGCATAAGTTACGTATATGTTTAAACTGCAAGGATAAAACTACAGATACAGAACTATCTCATTTTTCAAATGGCGTTGCTGGCATTACTACTGATATGTTTGTTCCGGTGCCTGTATACATAATAATGTGCGCACGCAACGTCTGTTGCGCGCGCATGTCACGAATGTGTGGACTAAGTCTTAGCGCATGCGCAAAACGATGCGTACGCTGTGCGTTCAATACATGTCCCTCCATGGTGCTGCTAGCAGTATGCATATCATGGCTGAAAGTTATGATATGGAAGCGAAATAAATTCACTTCTACACACGTACATATCTAAACTTTTTAAACGGACGTGTGCCCGCGGCCAAAACGGACGATCAGTCAATGAGCGAACAAAATACATGTGACGTCATGTTAAGGCACCGTGAAATGCACGCAAACACCCCTCCCACTGAATGAACATTGGCCTCCAGCGCTGTGCACGCACCGCCCCACCGACGCGCGCGCATGACACACTGCACTGACCGTAACAATAAGCTACGGGCACAGCCAATACTGTTTTACGTGCGCATGTCGGTTGGGGGTGGGGCTTGCATCGGTAACCTTTTTAAGGATGCCTTTTGACATGACCATGTTCCCACGTCATATGTGGGCGACACTTTCTTTCATATGTTGAATGCTAAACAATGAGGTGTGTGTGTTACAGTTAGTGTAACATGTTGAAATGATACTTTAAAAGCGATAATAATCTATGATTTAGGACTCCATCACCAATGTGTAGTAATGGTTCGTCATGTAGTATACTGCACCGACACACTTTATTCGAGCAAATACCCAGTATGTACCTGGCAGATACCTGGAATGCGCCGCTCCTCACCTCTGACAAGCCCCGTTGCATTTGCCTTCCCAGCCTGGGTTCATGCCTGGCTGACAGGCGGCTGATCTGTTAAATGATAATGATTAGGATTTAATAGGCTGCAATGCTTCGCGTGTCTACCAGATGGCATAAATTCATGAATTGTAATGCAGTATATATATATATACTGTGCAGTATTGCAGCCAGCGGGAATAAAATGCTTCAATCCCTGCCTGGAAAATAACCCAATGCACTCGGGCAGAAAACAGTCACAAACCTCAATACACCCGGGTATACCCGAATTCGTGGGACTAGCCGAGCTCGAATAAAGTGTGTCACCAGTGTATTGTTATAGGAAATAATGTCTTTGTGCACGCTACATGTAAGGCTGTCTGCAATGTTAAGCTGTATCCACTCATTTGGCTAACAAATTGTGTCTATTATTAATGTACACATATATAATTTGAGTAAAGGCATAACGAAATTTGGATTTACCATACTTGTAGAAGTCAAAACTGATTTGGCTGCAACAACTCGCTCCAGGAAGGCACAACAGTATCATCCATGGTTGAGGCAACCGTTGAATCCTGAATCACACACATCTCCATGATGCCGTCATATGGATCTGCAGTAGCTTCTTCAAACAAGATGTCCGGAGGTACGTACAGTTGTTGGTTGTTTTCACATCCACATTGGTATTGGCCATATAAGTTTTGATACATATCATAGTAGTTATGTCCATCTTGCATCTGGTCTTGATGAATGGAGGGTGCAGGTATATCAGCAGACGCGACAGTCTGTGCGGCTTCAATGTAACCGGTATTAGGCAAAAATATGCTATTTAACAGAAGATATGTTACATGTTCCATGGTAAGTTTAAATGATGGCGCAACATGCCAGCATCCATATCGTTGATCTTGACGATCATGGACACGCTCAAAACATTCATTTGCGGATAAAGTGAATCGTACAGAAGTTTTAAAATGTTGTCGTTTGGCTGGTTCTTGGTAGTATGGATATTTCTTTTGGATCAAGTCATAGATTTCCCCCACGGTTGCCTTTTTCTCTGGCGTTGACTCGATTGCTTCATAAATCAAAAATTTGTATGGTTTAAGTGGATGGCTGTGCAATGTGGACGCTCCTGCCATTTCTTCTCTCTTCAAGTGTACAGTGTCTAAGTTGAACGCATACGGATGTCTGCTGAATGTGTGAATAGCTATATGTTATCTTCGCGGTTTGTTCCAAGGTTATAATACAACCTAACAGTTATACGCCTAAGTTTTCTCCTACAAGAAATTTGTTACAATAATTGGCTGAAATTCTTTGTCTAAGATACCCTCTTTTCACAGGAATCTAAACTTTACTTTCGGCTTAGGCAATCAAAATGTGCAAAACAAGTTTACTCTTTTAATTACAATAACAATGTGTGTGAAATCATCTACTGCTGCGGCACAGTTTATTCGAGCATTTGCCCGTTCTGTGCCGCAGCAGTAGCCTGGCGCGCGCCCGAGTGTGACGGGCGCGCGCCGAAGCAGCGGAAGAGCGCCCTCCGATCGGGGCGCTCTCCCTCCCGCTGCCGGGTCCGCCGGGTCCCCCGGAACCCCCTGCCGCTGTCCCGCGATCGCGGGACACCAGGGCTCCCTCGGGGAGCCCCTGGATGTGCGTGCAGGGGGCGCACGCTCCCGAAGACGCGTGACCGCGCGTCTATGACGCGCGGCACGCCGAGGGGCGGCCACTAGCAAGCCGGGAAATCTCCCGGCTTGCGGATCTGGCCGCAGTGCAATTAAATGTGTCGCCAGTGTACAGTGCTATGATGAACAGATTTCTGCTTACACTTAGCTAAAATTAACCATACACACACATCTCTCTCTTTGTCTCTTTTTCTTTTTTTCTCTCTCTCTCTGTTTCTCTCTCTGTTTCTCTCTCTGTTTCTCTCTCTGTTTCTCTCTCTGTTTCTCTCTCTGTTTCTCTCTCTTTCTCTTTGACTCTCTCTGTTTGTCTCTCTTGATATATACATAGATATAGATATATATATAAATAAATATAAATATATAATTATATATATATATTTATATATATATATATATATATATATTTATATATATTTATATATATATTTAACTATATATTGAGTGTGTGTATATATAAGACATGCAAATGAACATACAGTATTATTTACAGTTGCTATATATATATATATATATATATATAAATATATATATATAGAGAGAGAGAGAGAGAGAGAGAGAGAGAGAGAGAGAGATATAGATGTTGCTACATTGAAGGCCTTGTTTGTGTGCAAACAGGCCTTGTTGTAATTATCTTAACAGTTCATTACAGTTTATAACATTACTGGGTGAGTATGTTTGAGGGCTGTAGGCGGACGCTCACAGAGGTATGCAAGGGAGTCTGGTTATAGTGAAATTAAATAAGGCTTTTTATTGCGCCTGTTTCCTTAACATCAGGAAACCATCCAAACAAGGGGTAAACAAAGCTTCCATTCACTTGGGAGTATTTCTAGTGAAATACTACTGTATGCAGTCCACACTCCCTTTAGATAAGCATGTCTCCCAGCCCCAAACATATAACATGAAAATAAGCAGATATAAAGTCTCATAAATGAAAGTCTTATCTGTTCCCTTTGGTTTGGAGGGAAAATCTTCTCTGTTCCTGCGTTGCTACCTTTCCTCATATTTTGTCAGCATTCAGGTTTAGAAGTTTCCCCTGTGTCTTGAAAGCAGCTCTGCTGTTTCTTCTGGCAGGGCTCAAGACAAGTTGTGAGAGTCAAGGACAATCCCTGCTCTGTCTCCAAGTTCAGCTCAGGTGTGAGCTAAGGAGTCTCACTTCCTGTCTCAAAAGAAAGGCTTTTCTAAGCAATCTAATCAGGCAGGTGGTGTTTGTTAATTGACTACCAGCAGTTAACCACCACACTGCTGGATTAGAGGCACATTACCTGAACAGGGATAACTCCTCTGTTACAAGGGCCTAATTGAGTCAGCTGTGTAGAAGTTGTATTTAACAGCAAACAAGGCCTCTTTGCAGCCCTGAAGGCCTGTACTGTTCATTCTGATTATATATATATATATATATATATATATATATATATATATATATATATATATATATATATATATATATATATATATAGAGTGCTAAACTAAAGGCATTGATGTGTGTAAGCAGGCCTTGTTGTAATCATATTCAAAGTTAAATACAGCTGAGTGAATTAGGGGCTCACTCATACTGATACCATAATTGTAGCAAGTGTCCTAACATTTATATCTCATTAACACAAGCCCTGTTTGCTGACAACAGTGGCATATATATATATATATATATCAGTTAATATATATATACACACACACACACACACACACACACAATGTGTGTGTGTGTGTGTGTGTATGCATATATAGATAGAGATACAGAGAGACTACAGATATATTCATACAGGCTTACAGATCTGTTATTGTAAACAAAAATCATACATGATCACATGCCAACATTATGAACTATGAAAGAAGATTAAGGTAAGTAATGTCTTACAGAGTTAAGACACCAGAAAACATAACATTAAAATGTATGCTGTTATATGGGTACTTACTTAAAGTTGTATGTCAATAATATTAGCATGAAATGACTATCTACATTACCAAAATCTCATCTTGAACAAGAGCTAAGTGAATGTCATCTTCCATTAACATGCCAAGTGTGTAATAATGTTGTTCCATGAATCAACTGATGATTAATAGATATTCATGTTATAAAATATGCCTTCATTCAGTTAGGGAGCATTTATAAACATTCTTGTGTACAAGGACATACTTGAATGTTATCAAGCCTCTGTACATGATCATACATACAGTACACTATGCATGAAATAGTCTGCAGTAAACAACACCAGTACACCAAAAAATTTAGTGAATGTGATTATTTATTTTTGTTTATCCTTTTGAGATCGAGTCACAGGCCTGCTTGTTGGCTGTTGTGTTTGCCTTTTCCCTCTGCCAAGTACTCTGGCCTTAACTGTACCACTTGTACTGGCCTGTGGCAGTTCTGTGGCACTGGGTGTGGGCTGTGGCACTTCAGTGGCACTAAGTGTGGGCTGTTGCACTTCAGGGGCACTGGGTGTGGGCACTGGCAGTTCAGTGGCACTGGGTGTGGGCTGTGGCACTTCAGTGGCACTAAGTGTGAGCTGTTGCACTTCAGGGGCACTGGGTGTGGGTAGTGGCAGTTCTCTGGCACTGGGTGTGGGCTGTGGCACTTCAGTGGCACTAAGTGTGGGCTGTTGCACTTCAGGGGCACTAAGTGTGGGCTGTGGCAGTTCAGGGGCACCGGGTGTGGGCTGTGGCAGGTGTGAAACACTTGATAAACATTGCAAGAGTGATGGTGGAGCACTTTCTTGTTTTTGTGTTTTAATCTTCTTCCAAAAGCTGGTTATTAGTAATTGCTGCCCTAACTTTCTTTTGCGTGTCTCATTTGTAGGTGTCGGTTTCATATTTTGAACAGATGATGTAAGCGGTTGGATGTTGACAGGGACCTGCACAGAACTTGCACCTACTGTATCGGTATCATCCAGAACTGGGGAATGAAGAACTGATGACTCAGGAGAAAAAGTAGCAGCATGTAAAGATCCATCCTCTGATGGGGTAAAGTGGAATTGTTGTTCACTTGCTGTACTCCGAAACTGATTTGCTTGGCTTACATTCAGAACTAGTGCGTATAATGTTCTGTTTACATTTTGGATTTCTTTAGGAACTTGGATGATGACTTTTTTAATTTGTGACATTTCTGATATTGACCTTTCATGCATCCTTTCATGCAATGACATCATCCTTTCAAGCACTGACATCATTTCTGAATGGCGACGATTTTCTTCATCCAAGATTCATTCTTCAGAAGCTGCAGTAGCTGAGTAGGTGTCACGAGCAGGAGGACTTGAATGCTGGGTTAATCCAGGAGTGTCAACATCTTCATGGTCACTTGAGTGAATTTGTCCTTGAGCGGCAACATCTGGTTCTACAATAAAGAAAGACATTATGAAATGCCATGAAACTTTCACTTTGTTTTCACTATAATGATAGTTGTTCTCATAGTGTAACACAACATGTTTCCATAATTTTTTATTTGTGTCCAATTAAAAGATGATGCTTGAAGTAACAATGATGTTTCGACTTAGGGCTCTATGCAGTAAGCGTTGATAAGTGTTTTTTCGCCATTTTATAGCCAAAATTGAGTTTGAGATTCAGTAAGCGCCGATATGTGCTTGATTTCGGCAGGTTTCGTAGCCGATAATTTTGTTATGGCCAGTCTGCTGCCGATAAGCCTGTTTTCGGCACTTATCGCCACTTTTTTAAATCGGCTGGATTCAAGTAGCAAAATCAGCTTATCGGGGCTGATCGGCACTAAGAAATTGAGACTTTATGGCCAATTTCTCCCGCCAACTAAAGTTGGCAAGTTGGAGGGGAGAACGATCGCTAAGGCTGCCGGAACGGCACTTAGAAAAAAAAAATCATCTGTACATCAATGGAGTCAATGGAGCGGGGACGTTTAACATTATAGTACTGTTTACGTTCCATTGCTCACAATACAAATGTGATTAGCATTACAGTGTGGGGGGCATTCACTGCATTGTGTCATACCTGACGTGTATTATTTGATTTACATTGTACTTTTATATGTTTTCATCATTTGCGTGTCACATTACTCATCATGTGATGATGTGTCAAGGGAAAATCCTATACTCAACTCTTAAAGGAGAACCTCACGTCATATCACACATTTTACTGAACTGAGCGACAATTGTTTATATGATGTTACACATGTCACACATCTAACACATCCACCGTATATTCATGTTGCTTTACATTACACAATGCTTGTAATGTGTAACGCATCTTTAAACGGTCATGTACATCTTTCTTCTCATGTTTACATGTACTTTGGGTCCTCCCTTTTTTCATGACGTCAGTTATTGGACACTCAATCACATTGCATGTTCACATTGTAACCGTTGCATTACAAGCACTTCAACCTAACTTGTACACATATGTACAGTAATTAATCATTGTGACACCTTTCAAACTGATTCTATAGCAACTATCCTCATTACATAAATGTATGCATATCCACACGAGAATTCATTGTTGTGAACATGTCACAATAACATGGCTAATTACACATGTTATAGCAAACTTTTTCCACGTCAATCTCAGGCTTTTTGTCTAATTACATGACTGACTGTTGCGTTCAGAAGTGTTACATGCATTGCACATTACACTAATAATTTTCAAACAATGTTTGTACAAAGCTTCACGTTACATCATTGTCAAATATCATGATTGCCTTGCTGAATGCACAGAACAAATAATTCTTAGATCAAATGGAGACAGCTTGGGAGCCAAGTACTTTAATATGTTAATGTAACACCTTGCATTTTACTATGTCACCTGACATCATCACATACCTATTTAAAGGACGCCCATTACCTGCTCATTCACAGCTACTCATTTCAAAATGTTGCGATTGTTTAGGAGACGTCGGAACATTCTTATGCATGACATGCTTGCTGATGAAGAGAATGACATAGGGCAAGGGAGGGACAGAGCCAGGGACAGTGACGGGGACAGGCACGCGGATACGACAGGGACAGGGAGAGGGACAGGCCGAGGGAGAGGTAGAGGGACAGGAGATCAGAGGAGAAGACAGAGGAGACAAGTTGTGCCTCGTCCGCGTGTGTACAGGGAGAGAACCCTGTTAGATGGGATGAGTGAGGAGGAGATAGTAAGTCGCTATCGTTTGAGTTCAGCAGCAATCTTATCTCTTTATGAAGAGATAAGGGGAGATTTAGATTTTTTGACAGCCAGAGGTCGTGCAGTCCCTGGGCTTGTTAAAATGCTGTGCTCATTACATTATCTTGCTTCCGTGTCATTCCAGACAACTGTGGGCATAGTGGGCGGGGTCTCGCAATCTACATTCTCGCTGGCCTTTACCCAGTTTCTCTATGCACTCAATAGACGCGCTAGGAATTATATTCATTTTCCTACAGAGGCGACAGAGTGGCTGGAAGTCTGGAATGGCTTTTACAACATAGCAGGGATACCATGTGTGCTGGGTGCAATCAATTGCACACATGTTGCTTTGATTGCACCTAGTCAGAGTGAGCATGTTTACCGCAATCGTAAGCACTACCATTCACTGAATGTACAGGTGGTATGTGATGCCACGATGAGGATAATGCATGTGGTACCCAAATTCCCTGGTTCCAGTCACGATTCCTCTATCCTGAGGAACTCTTCAGTCTTCCATGCTTTCGAAGAGGGACATTTTGAACATGGCTGGCTGCTGGGTGAGTACATATTTGGATGTTGTAACACAAAACACATATTTGTTTACGAATGTTTTCATTGTAGAATCTTATAACTAATGTAAGCTTATGTGTGCTCCATTGATTATAGGTGACTCAGGATACGGAATTAGGCCGTGGCTCTTGACTCCGGTGCTAAACCCTCAAACTGAAGCAGAGGAGAGGTACAATGCAGCCCATATATCTACAAGATCTGTTATAGAGAGGACATTTTGCCTACTCAAGACCAGATTTAGGTGTCTCGACGGAACTGGTTGGGCTCTTCTATACAAGCCTCAAAAAGTGTCTGATATTATAATTGCCTGTTGCATTTTGCACAATGTGGCACTCACACATAATGTACAATCAGACCTACCTGACGCTTTGGTAGAGGAGCATCCCATCCATGTAGCTGCTGAAAATGAACAAACAGCTAGTGGTGGCCAGACACGCCAGAATGTCATAAATTCCTTTTTTTCTTGTAAGTAAAAACATATATTTTCATAGTACTACTTTTATATATTAATTATGTAATATTAACACTAATTGTTTTTTTACATAAGCTTCTGTTAGGACACAGATGAATATGGGTTGCACACCTTTCTTTTCTCTGCTGTGTGCACAAAGGTATATGGCACCGGTATGTTATTGTTGCACAGGTTATATAATCCCTCTTCCATTGTAAATTAGTTGTGTGTATGTGAATACAACTGGTGTAACAAATCGGTAATATTTTAGCATTGTGTTGTTCCTTATGCAAACACAATACACATAGTATGGCCATAGTCATTCATTCTTGCAGTATGGTTACATACAATGTTATTGTTGCAGTGTAACATGTACATCCATATGATGTGTACACCAGGCTGGTTTACATTTTGAATGTGATATAATATACATGGTGTTGCACATTTAACACCAAATACACACTTTGCTGTGTTGCTTACGGTACTGAAGATGGCATGTCAATGTTTGCAATTTATATATTGTTCCATTGTATTATAGGTATATCTCCAGTATGACTGATCATGGTATGTATATTTGCTGACATCTGTCATAAGATGTGCCTACCTCAATATTCGTATAATTAATTGAAGTAAAAACCCAAAATATTGGTAAACGATAAATGTTACATACATGTACTTTCTGTATCATGTACATGCATTTAGCTACTACTGAGGTTTCATGTGCATTGTATTATAAAATGATTACTCCCATTTCATCACATTTAATGTATGTTCCCTTATAAATTCCATTCATGTAATATAGAGGTGTTTGGAGAGAAGGTGATAACTGTTGATATTTTTTAACTTACGGGAGGTCATTAATCACGGATGCAATTGACTGATCATAACACTCCATGCATGAATGCCTGTAATCACAACAATGGGTTGTACATCTTATATTTTGTAATGTAGGTGATTATTAATGCTATAAATTATTTGTCAACATTAATTAAACATTGTCACATGTGTATGTATAAGTCACACATGTGTGTTGATGTGACCTACATGTAACAAGTGTCAAACTGTAAACAAAAACACAATTGTGTCACAAATGTTACTGTAATTTTGCATTAATAATTTCCCACAATGACAATGTTGTTAATATATTTGGAATGTCATTGACGTCACTTCATCATTATCATGATGATAATTAACAAGTACTCTCAAAATATACACGTCAATCACGTGCACATTAGCATAGGCAAACTTTTTAAGACAACTGTTTGTGTCTGTATCAATTTGTGTATGATCCATGTATAACACCGACAAATGATAACAGCAGGTTTATTATGGTAGCTTATATCATCATATTGACTGTACTATGTATGTGTTGAACGTTTAATAAACACAGTAAACTATAGTTAGTTTGGTACATGAAATATACACATAAACGTACTTGATTACATGATGTTGACGTAATATTCATAACATCATGCATTGTAGGTGACCACAACATCTTGCCAATAACATTATTTGCTACATTCCCAAACCATTTTATCAACATACCCATGTTACAAGAGATTTTTTACCAAGAAATGGCAAGTTGGTTGTAAGTGTCCTTTACATAGTTTCGACAGTCATACGTTCCATTACACAATAGAATACACACATGTGTTTGCAGAGTGGGAATGGTTGTTATACAGTACCGACACACTTTATTGCAGTGTGGTCGGTACCGCAAGCCGGGAGATTTCCCGGCTTGCTAGTGGCCGCCCCTCGGCGTGCCGCGCGTCATAGTCGCGCGGTCACGCGTCTTCGGGAGCGTGCACCCCCTGCACGCACGTCCAGGGGCTCCCCGAGGGAGCCCTGGTGTCCCGCGATCACGGGACAGCGGCAGGGGGTTCCGGGGGACCCGGCGGACCCGGCAGCGGTAGGGAGAGCGCCCCGATCGGAGGGCGCTCTTCCGCTGCTTCGGCGCGCGCCCGTCACACTCGGGCGCGCGCCAGGCTACTGCTGCGGCCAAGAACGGGCAAATGCTCGAATAAACTTGGCCGCAGCAGTGTATAAAACACACCATGGCATATAATGTTAGTACTAATTAAAGAACACTCAATACATTTTCTAACTGCACTGTTTAGCAACATCATTATGTTAATTAAGTGCTTATGCAATATAGGCATAATGATATCACATTTTTAATTGTTTGTTAATAAGCGCTGCAAGCAATATAAAATTAGTTCCATATGTAGTATAGTAGTCGGTGGCTCCTCCTCACAATCATCTCATATAACGTTAGACTCTTCAGAAATCATACATTGATCCGATTGACTCTTCCCCGACATCTCTGAAATACAGCAAACACATGATGGTCAAAGATGGCACCTTAATATATATGTATCCGTGACAACGCGTTACACATCTCTATATGATTGTGTATATACACACGTCACTCACTTATATGTTAGAAGTACAAGTTTACAAGTATACATCATTATGTATCCTTTTGTTCATTTCGTAGCACGCATAACTATGTATATGAACTTTACGTTGGCTGTACTGCTGCGGCAGAGTTTATTCGAGCATTTGCCCGTTCTCTGCCGCAGCAGTAGCCTGGCGCGCGCCCGAGAGTGACGGGCGCGCGCCGAAGCAGCGGAAGAGCGCCCTCCGATCGGGGCGCTCTCCCTACCGCTGCCGGGTCCGCCGGGTCCCCCGGAACCCCCTGCCGCTGTCCCGCGATCGCGGGACACCAGGGTTCCCTCGGGGAGCCCCTGGACGCGCGTGCAGGGGGCGCACGCTCCCGATGACGCATGACCGCGCGTCTATGACGCGCGGCACGCCGAGGGGCGGCCACTAGCAAGCCGGGAGATTTCCCGGCTTGCGGTACCGACCACACTCGGATAAAGTGTGTCGGTACTGTATACTTAAAAATGTGCGCGCACATCTTACTGTGCGCACGCACTTCACGCTTGGGTCGACTAAGTGTTAGCGCATGCGCAAAACAATGCGTACGTTGTGCGTTCAATACATGTTGTAAATACCATTAACCATAAAATATTTATTTCAAATACAATGAAGGCGAAACTACATTCGTTCTAAACGAGTACATCTGTAATCTTTTTAAACAGACGTGTGTGGACGGAAAGCACGGCTGATCACACAATGCGCAAATCCAATACGTGTAACGTCATGTTAAGCCAGCGTGAAGCGCACGCAAACACTCCTCCCACAGAATTAACATTGGGCTAACGCACAGTGCACGCCCACAAACACAGACGCGCACGCATTACACAGTGCAGTGACCGTAACTATAACAAACAGACACAGCCAATAGGCTTTGACGTGTGCACGTCGGTTGGGGGCGGGCCTTACATCCGTAATCCTTTTTAAGGACGCCTTGGCATATGTTTTAAGAGATAGGAAAGGAGGTATATTTATTCCGTGAGCAATGTGTACTAATCTTTCTGGTTCTACTATATAGTAATAGAAAAAAATGTGTTTGTGATCGCTACATGTTATGCAGTCTGCAATGTTACGCTGTATCCACGCATTTAAAGTAAAAATGGTGGTTAGAAAAAAAAAAGTTTTAACGGTGAGGCAACGCATAACGATTGTTATATTTACCATTCTTGTAGAAGTAACACTTTGTCTGGCTGCAACTGGTCGCTCCAGAAAGACAATGCATTTGCATCCATGGTTGACCCAACCGCTGAATCCTGTATGACACACATCTCCTCCATGAGGCGCTCATAGGAACGCCACTGCCTTCTTCAAACAATTGGTCCGGAGGTACGTTCATTTCTTCGGGTACCCATTCGAATGCGTTTGCAGCATAAAGGCTTGGTAAAAAATCATAGTAGTTATGTTCTTGTAGAATGTGTGTTTCAGGAATGGAGGGTAAAGATATTGCAGCAGGTATCGATTCACACGGAACAGTAGTAGCGGATCCATTGCTATTGTTATTAGGAATAAATATGCTATTTATCAGAAGATATGTGCCATGTTCCATGGTGATTTTAAATTGCGGTGCAATCTGCCAAAAACCATACCTTTCATGTAGGTTATCCTGCACACGTTCAAAACATTCATTAGTTGATAAAGTGAATCTTACAGAGGATTTAAAATTTCACGCCCGCCCAGGTTCTTGGTAATAAGGATACTTTGTTCTAATCAAATCATAGATCTGGCCCACGTTGGCTTTGTGTTCCGCAGTTGATATGATAGTCTCCGCAATAAGCATTTTATACCCTTTGTGTGGGTGGCTGTTCAGAATTAAATCCTCACCCATTGCAGCTTCAGAAATAATGTGAGTGGACTTCTATGTTCTGTGTTCAGAATGTGAAACTATTTCAATGTTATCTATTTTGTGTGTTTCAATTCAAGGTCAGGAAAAAAGTTTCATCTTTTACTCCTTTTTCCAAACACCAATTGGATAGTGTAGAAATAATTGGTTGACATTTGTGGTTTCTGATAGCCATTTCACTGTGAAAGGCACATTAAGCTATTTTTATCTACTTTCTCAAAACAAGTGTACAATTTTAATTAAAAAACAATGTGGGTGAGGAAATACACAGTGTTCGCATTATGAAAATAGTGCTTACACAGACATATAATGAGATATACACACACACACACCTGCAAATGTTTTTGTCTGTTTTTTTTGCTACATTTCACTGTGTATCTTTCAGTCTGGTTAACTCCCTGTCTGCATCAGAGTTTAACTACGTGTGTATATGTATATGTATATATATATATATATATATATATATATATATATATATATATATATCTCATAAACACATGCATACATGTCTCTAAAACCAACCTTTAAATGTGTGTGTATATTACAATATTTAAGGCCTTATATGTAAAGAGGGATTTTTATATTGTTCAGATTTATTTAAAGGTTAAAATATTACAGGGTTACTATGTTTGATGGCCTATTACATTCACCTGTGTGTAAAAACAAAAAACAAAACTGTGCGCTACTACCTAACTACCTATAAAGTTTAAATGTATGAATATATACAGTGCAGTGACTATACCATCAATTTAGTGATAAAATGTTAAAAAAAAAAATTAAACCACAACTCCCACAGTGAGATAATTATACATTAAATAATAAGTGCCACATAACCATGTAGGGGATAATGGCGTCTGCAGCTCTAAACGCAGGGGTGGCTCAGCACCCCACACACTCTAAGAGAATGGAAACAAAAGAAAACAGCGCACAACGCCAAATAGTGAAGCAAATTCAACAATATATTATAGAATTAAAAAGGGGGTAATATATCTGCGTACATGAAAAAAGTTGGTAAAAGGCATGTAGTGTGTATCACACTGTTTACCATTCGGCAGCTGTTAACTGTAGAATCGATGCCACTCCGTCACGGGACGCTGTGTAATGACGTCACTGTCTACACAGCAGTGGTGGATTCAATAGGGAAGTTTAAACAGTCTTACAAAGTCTCTCACAAGTGTCCAAAACAGCACACAGGATGAAATAAAAACATCGTGGCACGCTGAGGGCACCCCAGCAAGCTGCATTTTAACCTCTGTGCAGAGGATACACCTGCCGAGGTACAGGAGCAGCTTCATATCGGCCAGGAAGCAGGAGCGATTTCACCGAGCCCCAGTACCAGCTGCTGAACCTGGCTGCATGAAGGGAAATCCCCTTGGGAGTGAAAGACTGACGTCCTGCCCCAGAATCAACTGAGCTGCATCAGCAGAGGGAAGCAAGCACCCGATTCTACAGTTAACAGCTGCCGAGTAGTAAACAGTGTGATACACACTACATGCCTTTTACCAACTTTTTTCATGTACGCAGATATATTACCCCCTTTTTAATTCTATAATATATTGTTGAATTTGCTTCACTATTTGGCGTTGTGCGCTGTTTTCTTTTGTTTCCATTCACCTGTGTGCAATTGTGATTTACCATCAAACAAGGCCTTTTTTGAGTTTAGAAGGGCTGTAGTGTTACAACCAATAATATATCTATGTAATCCAGTTCTACACAGAACATATTGATGGCAGTAAGTAGGCCTTGTATGAAACCTATTTAAATGGTGATAAACATGAGTGAATTATGTGAATAATAATTATTTTAGGCCCATACTGTTATAGGCTCACAGTAAGTATATTTCACAAACATTAGGCCTGTATTATTATAATACTGTGTTTTCACAAGGAAGCATGAAGTGTATTTTTTCAGAAAATACATCTATACCAGTTTAGATTTAAAATAATATGTATGTATAGGGAACCATGTTAAAAATGGTTTTTGAGGCAAAAAGTGACACTGTGTGCTCATTTGATTGTCATTTCCCAGAATCCCTTGCTGCAGTGGAAGTGCTGTATGCTGGGTGATAATGGGGAAAGGCGGGGTTGCAGACCTGCCTAAGACATGCAGATGAGCATACAGTTGTATTTGCATATATATATATATATATATATATATATATATATATATATATATATATATATATATATATATATATATATATATATATACACACTGTGTGTGTGTACATATATCCATACATACAGTGGAGACACACTTTATTCTCGCTCGGCTAGTACCGCGAATTCGGGTATACCCGGGTGTATTCAGGTTTCTGATCGTTTTCTGCCAGAGTGCATTGCGTTATTTTCCCGGCAGGGATTTAAGCATTTTATTCCGGCTGGCTGCAATACTGCAATGCCGTGTAAAAACACATGGTGGCGCTTGCGAGCTGTTCTCTTTGAAGCCGTCCCCTATAATGAATTGTAATGCAGTATATATACTGTATATTTATACTTTTGTATAACAACTACCCTATAACCCCTAACATACAGTACTGTACACATACAGTACTGTATACACTGGCGACTCACTTTATTCGAGCTCGGCTAGTCCCACGAATTCGGGTATACCCGGGTGTATTGAGGTTTGTGACTGTTTTCTGCCCGAGTGCATTGAGTTATTTTCCGGCAGGGATTGAAGCATTTTATTCCCGCTGGCTGCAATACTGCACAGTACATATATATATACTGCATTACAATTCATGAATTTATGCCATCTGGTAGACACGCGAAGCATTGCAGCCTATTAAATCCTAATCATTATCATTTAACAGATCAGCCGCCCATCAGCCAGGCATGAACCCAGGCTGGGAAGGCAAATGCAACGGGGCTTGTCAGAGGTGAGGAGCGGCGCATTCCAGGTATCTGCCAGGTACATACCGGGTATTTGCTCGAATAAAGTGTGTCGGTGCAGTATGCACATACATAAATGATACTACTGTATGGGCGGCGGGGGCGAGATGTGTTTGCAGCAGAGAGAGATCCGCTGCTCTCTCTCTGCGCAAACATCGGCACATTAAAAATTATTTTAAATACATTTTTATTGATAGTGTAGATGTGCAGGTGGTCTCCGGAGCTGAACCGCACTGGTTTCAGGTCGGGGGACCCCCTGCTCCCCGAGATACCGCCCCCTTTATGAGGTGCCGGTATCCCTCTGCTTGGTTTAAAGTTCCCGATCACGTGACCGCGGCCTGTAAACCAAGCAGAGCAGAGGGATACCGGCACCCCCTAAAGGGGCCTGTATCTCGGAGGACACGGGGTCCCCAGACCTGAAACCAGTGCGGTTCTGCTCCGGAGACACTCTGCACATGTACAGTATAAATAAAACACATATATAAATAAACACTCGTTCTTTACCTTAGCGGCTATGCGCTATGGTAAAGAAGCAGCATTTCTGTATTTTAATAATATTGTACAGTGAGCAGGGGGTTCCCTGAGCGAGAAATTAATGCTCAGGGACCCCCCCTGCTCCTGCTCAATATTATTAAAAATACAGAAATGCTGCTTCATTACCATAGCGGATAGCCGCTAAGGCAATGAAGGGGTTAACCCACCGTGCCCGCTTTATTGTGCGTAGTGGGGATGGGTGAGGGGGGTATTTGGCCCTTGGTGTGAGTTTAGGACTTGCGGGGGGGTTGCGGGTGCACTTAACCCCTTCACGACCGTAGCAGTTAATACCGCTACGGTCATGAAGGGGTTAAGCCCTCCCGCTACCCCCCCGCAAGCCCTAAACAAGCACCATTGGGGCTAATACCCCATTCACCCACCCCCGCTACCCACAATAAAAAAAAAAATTAAACACACAGCAGCCGCCAAAAAATAAATAAATAAATCTAAATAAATAAATAAATAAATGACAATAAATACATTTGAAATACATTTTTATTGATAGTGTAGATGTGCAGGGGGTCTCCGGAGCTGAACCGCGTTGGTTTTAGGTCTGGGGACCCCCTGCTCCCCGAGATACAGCCCCCTTTATGAGGTGCCGGTATCACTCTGCTTGGTTTAAAGGGCCTGATCACGTGATCGCGGCCTGTAAACCGAGCAGAGCAGAGGGATACCGGCACCCCCTAAAGGGGCCTGTATCTCGGGGAGCAGGGGGTCCCCAGACCTGAAACCAACGCGGTTCTGCTCCGGAGACCCTGTGCACATGTATAGTATAAATAAAACACATATATAAATAAACACTCGTTCTTTACCTTAGCGGCTATGCGCTATGGTAAAGAAGCAGCATTTCTGTATTTTAATAATATTGTACAGTGAGCAGGGGGTTCCCTGAGCCAGAAATTAATGCCCAGGGACCCCCCCTGCTCCTGCTCAATATTATTAAATATACAGAAATGCTGCTTCATTACCATAGCGGATAGCCGCTAAGGCAATGAAGGGGTTAACCCACCGTGTCCGCTTTATTGTGGGTAGTGGGGATGGGTGAGGGGGGTATTTGGCCCTTGGTGTGAATTTAGGACTTGCGGGGGGGTTGCGGGTGCACTTAACCCCTTCACGACCGTAGCAGTTAATACCGCTACGGTCATGAAGGGGTAAAGCCCTCCCGCTACCCCCCGCAAGCCCTAAACAATCACCATTGGGGCTAATACCCCATTCACCCACCCCCGCTACCCACAATAAAAAAAAACTCACACACAGCAGCCGCCAAAAAATAAATAAATAAATCTAAATAAATAAATGACAATAAATACATATGAAATACATTTTTATTGATAGTGTAGATGTGCAGAGGGTCTCCGGAGCTGAACCGCGTTGGTTTCAGGTCTGGGAACCCCCTGCTCCCCGAGATACAGCCCCCTTTATGAGGTGCCGGTATCCCTCTGCTTGGTTGAAAGGGCCCGATCACGTGATCGCGGCCTGTAAACCAAGCAGAGCAGACGGATACCGGCACCCCCTAAAGGGGCCTGTATCTCGGGGAGCAGGGGGTCCCCAAACCTGAAACCAACGCGGTTCAGCTCCGGAGACCCTCTGCACATCTACACTATCAATAAAAATGTATTTTATATGTATTTATTTATATTCATTTATATATTTATTTAGATTTATTTATTAATTGTGCTGCTGCTGCAAGTCCTAAACTCACACCAAGGGCCAAACACCCCCCTCACCCCCACTACCCCCAATAAAAAAAATTCACGCACAGCAGCCCCACAATTAATAAATAAATCTAAATAAATAAATAAATACATGAAGAGAAATAAATATATACTGTATATATATACTGTATATATATACAGTATATATATAATAACAATCCCTATACATATACAGTATATACTGTGTATATATATACTGTATACATACATACATACATATATATATATATATATATATATATATATATATATATATATATATATATATATATATTTATTTATATATATATATATATATATATATATATATATATATATAAATATATATATATATATATATATATTTATATATATATATATATATATATATATATATATATATATAGATATATACAGTATATATATATACACACAGTATATACACACACATGATGAACCAATATACAAATACATGTACTGTAGAATCAAAATCATCAAAATCATACTGTCCTACAAATAACGCTTCTCTATACAGACAATAATAATAATCCATTTAATAATCCTAACTGATCTTACAATATAAAACATAACATTCCAATCCACTCAGTACATTGCATTTACATTGTATAAATGATGCATAAAATCTATGCACCATATACATTCTGCAAATGAATGTTAACAATATAATTGCAAGCTACTGTACCAGTAAATACAAACACTTCCAAACAAGTCAACTATTTTAACCAATCAAGTAAACAAAAATCAATATATACTGTAAGTACCAACCAGAAAACACAGTTTAAAGCCCTCTCCCCCCTAATGTTTCTGTTAAACAGATTACACTGAAGGCAGAGAGATTTAACAGAAACATACATTAGGGGGGAGGGGTCTTTAAACAGATTACACTGAAGGCAGAGAGATGTTTCTGTTACAGTAAATCTCCCTCCCTGCATTGCTGTCAGTGCAGTGTATGTAAATGTGGGGAGGGAGGGGGGACCCAATGTGCATACTGTGGGGTCTAACCACCCTCACCCCATACCCACATACCGTTACCCCCCCCCATCCTGGCCATGGCCCCTCCGCTTCTGCAAAACAGAGACAAAAATTAAAACATCCAAAGTAATGTCCCCTAACCCCTTAATCACCATAGCGGTTATTAACCGCTACAGTCATGAAGGGGTTAACCCACCCTCACCCACCACTCGGGATGCCTACATACCCTCCCATACTAACCCCCCCCCCGTGAGGCCTAACCACCCAGTCAGTACCCACAAGGGAGGCCTACCCACATACCGTTGGGGAAACACCCCACCCCCAGTACCCACAATAAAAACAGTACAATGACCCACAATAAACAGCATTATATTTATTAAATACATTACCCACCCCCTGTGCCCCCCCCCCATAAATACAAGATTTATCCTTTTACATACAGGGTTCATAACGCAGCCCCACGCTAGTCCCCGGTGGGCTAGCAGGGCACCTGGACAGACCTACAGTTTACCAGCAGCCCTTTTTACACAGGTTCTGGAGGCCTGCTGGTGGATCCTGCCAGCACCATAGCACCCATGTGGTCTCCTTGGTCACCGTGGGCCACAATTGGGTCCCCACGGTAGGCCCAAGGATGTCTGGGAGCCCCGGGTCAAACACACAGGTGTCTGCGGGGCCTCGGGTGGTTCCCTCGGGGGTCTGGGGAACTCACGGGTGCTCACTACGGGTCCGCGGTGCCCCCACAGAAGTGGGACCACACATCGTCAACCCCGCAGACTACGGGTCCGCGGTGCCCCTACAGAAGTGGGACCACACATCATCATCCCCGCATGTGTCACCCGTGGAACCACCAGCCTGATACCCTTGGGATACCCGAGAATACCCGGAGGTGGTCTCCATAGGCCCCACGCAGAACCACGGAATCAAACCCTGAATGTAAAAAATATAAACCTGGCCTATACATTCAATACATACACCCTCCCCCCCAACACCTACAGTACAATAATGTGCAAAATAACTATTATCCAGATATGGATAATAGATTAATTGCCCATTATTAAAAACATTAACTAGCATATACAAATAAATAAAGTACTACTGACCTCATCAATACGAAGTGTCCGTTGCCAGCAAAATCCTTGTCTTGTCCACAACATACATAGCAAATTCAAAGCCAATACAATGCAATTACATTCAGATATCAATTAACCCCTTAAACACCTTATCAGATAATAACCGCAAAGGTAATTAAGGGGTTAAGCCACAAAGGACCGATACCCACCCTTTACCCATGAATTTGTACTGTGGCTTCATCATGCAACTATATATATATACTGTATATATATACAGAGACACAGAGAGAAAGAGAGAGAGAGAGAGATATATACAGTATATTTATATATATATACACACGTTATATACACACCCATGATAAACCAATATACAGTACAAATAAATGTAGAAGGGTTATCAAAAGCATACTGCCCTACAACCAAACACTTCTCCATACAGACACTACATTAAAATCAATTTCCTTTAAAAATCCTAACTGATCTCACAATCTACTGTATATCATCACAAACCAATGAAAAACCTCACATTCCAATATATATAATGCATAAAATCTATGCACCATATACATTCTGCAAATGAATCAACCAAGTAAACAAAAATCAAGAGCCAATACATTGCAATTACATTCAGATATCAATTAACCCCTTAAACACCTTATCAGATAATAACCGCAAAGGTGATTAAGGGGTTAAGCCACACAGGCCCGATACCCACCCTCACCCATGAATTTGTACTGTGGCTTCATCATGCAACTATATATATATACTGTATATATATATATATACAGAGAGACAGAGAGAAAGAGAGAGAGAGAGATATATATACAGTATATATATATATATATATATATATATATATATATATATATATATATATATATATATATATATATATATATATATATATACACTGGCGACACACTTTATTCGAGCTTGGCTAGTCCCACGAATTCGGGTATACCCGGGTGTATTGAGGTTTGTGACTGTTTTCTGCCCGAGTGCATTGAGTTATTTTCCAAGCAGGGATTGAAGCATTTTATTCCCGCTGGCTGCAATACTGCACAGTATATATATATATACTGCATTACAATTCATGAATTTATGCCATCTGGTAGACACGCGAAGCATTGCAGCCTATTAAATCCTAATCATTATCATTTAACAGATCAGCCGCCCATCAGCCAGGCATGAACCCAGGCTGGGAAGGCAAATGCAACGGGGCTTGTCAGAGGTGAGGAGCGGCGCATTCCAGGTATCTGCCAGGTACATACTGGGTATTTGCTCGAATAAAGTGTGTCGGTGCAGTATATATATAGATATATATATATATATATATATATATATATATACAAACGTTATATACACACCCATGATAAACCAATATACAGTACAAATAAATGTAGAAGGGTTATCAAAAGCACTGTCCTACAACCAAACACTTCTCCATACATACACACTAAATTAAAATCAATTTCCTTTAATATTCATAACTGATCTTTCAATCTAAATCATCACTAAACCTCTGAAAAGCCATTTAAACAACTTACATTCCAATATAAATGATGCCTAAATCTCTATGCACCATATACATTCTGCAAATTAATCAACCAAGTAAACAAAAATCAATTAGCAATCATTATTTACATCCCTAAACAATTCACACTAGATCCCGAACAATAAAACCATTAACAAATTCACGCCTAGAGCAGAACAATTAAGCCTTTGAAAAAATATAAGTACCGACAAAAATACAACCTTTACAAACCAAGCCTATCCCTGACCTTCCTCAAACACACAATACAATACCAAGGAATACATCTATCTAATTTTAAAATACTTTAAACTCACAATAAAGCATAGCAGCATACACAAAATAATTTAAAACACATCTAATCCAGCTTTTAAAACAACATCATTTCTTACCCTGTACTGTACTGTATGTATATATCTCTCTAGACATATATACATACATACATACAGTGGCAAGAAATGATATACCACAAAAAAAAAATACACATGTTTGTTAAAAAACCTTTTGAAAAAATTAACAAGTTAAATAAAATACATTTCTTTACTGTAGTTCACTTACCATTACTTGCGCCCACCGACTCCCGTTGCGCAGCTTACTCACAAACCAATCCACGATCAGGAACCCATAAAATAAAAAACCATAAAATAATAAACATTAAACTAAAAATCCAAATCAATCCACGGGTCTTCTATCTGTAATCCATCTTCATCTGTGTTCTTCTTTCTTCTATCTCCTTCCAGTGGGGCGGGGCGGGGTCTTCTCCCCATCTGCGGCCACGCCCTGGTCTTCTTTATTGGCCGGAGGTCCTTCCTCCGCGGCGTCTGGCTTCAAAATGAGACGACTTAGGCTTTTAAAGGCCTATGACGTCACATTTTGCGCCAGGGTTCCCACGGTCCTGATTGGGCCGTGAAAACCATGTGTTTTGGCCGACAAAAAAAAAAAATGATGACGTCACTTAAAGGGAATGAAAGCACAGCCAATCAGAATGGCTTTGCTTCAATTGCCTTTAAGATGATGTCATGAAAAGGCACTTGGCCGCCCTCACATGGTATGGTAGCCAATCAGAGTAGGGATAAAGTTCCCATGCCTTGTTTTGTTGACTTCATATTATCTAATGAATATTGTATGTATGCTGAAGACCTGTTGTTTCCAAACATTCAAGTATGTCATTGTACACGTGAAGTTTTGGAAATGTTAACAGTCCTAATGAATGAATAGTGTTATTAATATTTATGTATTAATCATCTGTTCAGTAATGGTCCAACATGAACCAGTTGCTATGTTTTGAGAAGCTGCCATTGACTTACCTGCAAAACATTGTATTTGGGTGTGTTTGATAATTATTTTATGTAATCATTGCATGTAAATATTATTCACATGCAATTAAAAACTAACATCTATTTAACTGCTAACATCTTTATTGTCCGTGTACAGCAGGATTAAGTAAAATATTACTTACCTTCACCTTGCTTGAACATTCGTAATGTTGTCCTTTCATCATGTATGAGTACTGGTTTCAAGAACATATCTGTGAATATTTAGTAATATATATGTAGTACTGCTGCGACACACTTTATTCGAGCAAATGACCAGTTTGTACCTGGCAAATACCTGGAATGCGCCGCTCCTCACCTCTGACTAGCCCCGTTGCGTTTGCCTTCCCAGCCACGGTTCATGCCTGGCTGACGGGGGCCTGATCTGTTAAATGATAATGATCAGGATTTAATAGGCTGCAATGCTTCGCGTGTCCACCAGATGGCATAAATTCATGAATTGTAATGCAGTATATATATACAGTACTGTATATACACAGTATATATATATATATATATATATATATATATATATATATATATATATATATATATACTGTATAACAACTACCCTATAACCCCTAACATACAGTACTGTACACATACAGTACTGTATATGCACATACATAAATGATACTACTGTATGGGCGGCGGGGGCGAGATGTGTTTGCAGCAGAGAGAGATCCGCTGCTCTCTCTCTGCGCAAACATCGGCACATTAAAAATTATTTTAAATACATTTTTATTGATAGTGTAGATGTGCAGGGGGTCTCCGGAGCTGAACAATTAAGCCTTTGAAAAAATATAAGTACCGACAAAAATACAACCTTTACAAACCAAGCCTATCCCTGACCTTCCTCAAACACACAATACAATACCAAGGAATACATCTATCTAATTTTAAAATACTTTAAACTCACAATAAAGCATAGCAGCATACACAAAATAATTTAAAACACATCTAATCCAGCTTTGAAAACAACATCATTTCTTACCCTGTACTGTACTGTTTGTATATATCTCTCTAGACATATATACATACATACATACATACAGTGGCAAGAAATGATATACCACAAAAAAAAAATTCACATGTTAAAAAACCTTTTGAAAAAATTAACAAGTTAAATAAAATACATTTCTTTACAGTAGTTCACTTACCATTACTTGCCCCCACCGACTCCCGTTGCGCAGCTTACTCACGAACCAATCCACGATCAGGAACCCATAAAATAAAAAACCATAAAATAATAAACATTAAACTAAAAATCCAAACCAATCCACGGGTCTTCTAGTTGTAATCCATCTTTATCTTCATCTGTGTTCTTCTTTCTTCTATCTCCTTCCAGCGGGGCGGGGCGGGTCTTCTCCCCGTCTGCGGCCACGCCCTGGTCTTCTTTCTTCTCCGGAGGTCCTTCCTCCGCGGCGTCTGGCTTCAAAATGAGACGACATAGGCTTTTAAAGGCCTATGACGTCACATTTTGCGTCATGGTTCCCACGGTCCTGATTGGACCGTGAAAACCATGTGTTTTAGCCGACAAAAAAAAAATGATGACGTCACTTAAAGGGAATGAAAGCACAGCCAATCAGAATGGCTTTGCTTCAATTGCCTTTAAGATGACGTCATGAAAAGGCACATGGCCGCCCTCACATGGTATGGTAGCCAATCAGAGTAGGGATGGAGTTCCCACGCTCTGATTGGCTACCATACCATGTGAGGGCGGCCATGTGCCTTTTCATGACGTCATCTTAAAGGCAATTGAAGCAAAGCCATTCTGATTGGCTGTGCTTTCATTCCCTTTAAGTGACGTTCTCATTTTTTTTTTCCGGCCAAAACACATGGTTTTCACGGCCCAATCAGGACCGTGGGAACCATATGACGAAAATGTGACGTCATAGGCCTTTAAAAGCCTATGTCGTCTCATTTTGAAGCCAGACGCCGCGGAGGAAGGACCTCCGGCCAAGAAAGAAGACCAGGGCGTGGCCGCAGACGGGGAGAAGACCCCGCCCGCCCCGCTGGGAGGAGATAGAAGAAAGAAGAACACAGATGAAGATGGATTACAGATAGAAGACCTGTGGATTGATTTGGATTTTTAGTTTAATGTTTATTATTTTATGGTTTTTTATTTTATGGGTTCCTGATCGTGGATTGGTTCGTGAGTAAGCTGCGCAACGGGAGTCGGTGGGGGCAAGTAATGGTAAGTGAACTACAGTAAAGAAATGTATTTTATTTAACTTGTTAATTTTTTCAAAAGGTTTTTTAACATGTGTATTTTTTTTTTGTGGTATATCATTTCTTGCCACTGTATGTATGTATGTATATATGTCTAGAGAGATATATACATACAGTACAGTACAGGGTAAGAAATGATGTTGTTTTAAAAGCTGGATTAGATGTGTTTTAAATTATTTTGTGTATGCTGCTATGCTTTATTGTGAGTTTAAAGTATTTTAAAATTAGATAGATGTATTCCTTGGTATTGTATTGTGTGTTTGAGGAAGGTCAGGGATAGGCTTGGTTTGTAAAGGTTGTATTTTTGTCGGTACTTATATTTTTTCAAAGGCTTAATTGTTCTGCTCTAGGCGTGAATTTGTTAATGGTTTTATTGTTCGGGATCTAGTGTGAATTGTTTAGGGATGTAAATAATGATTGCTAATTGATTTTTGTTTACTTGGTTGATTAATTTGCAGAATGTACTGGTATATGGTGCATAGATATTTAGGCATCATTTATATTGGAATGTAAGTTGTTTAAATGGCTTTTCAGAGGTTTAGTGATGATTTAGATTGAGAGATCAGTTATGAATATTAAAGGAAATTGATTTTAATTTAGTGTGTATGTATGGAGAAGTGTTTGGTTGTAGGACAGTGCTTTTGATAACCCTTCTACATTTATTTGTACTGTATATTGGTTTATCATGGGTGTGTATATAACGTGTGTATATATATATATATATATATATACTGTATATATATATCTCTCTCTCTTTCTCTCTGTCTCTCTGTATATATATATACAGTATATATATAGTTGCATGATGAAGCCACAGTACAAATTCATGGGTGAGGGTGGGTATCGGGCCTGTGTGGCTTAACCCCGTAATCACCTTTGCGGTTATTATCTGATAAGGTGTTTAAGGGGTTAATTGATATCTGAATGTAATTGCAATGTATTGGCTTTTGATTTTTGTTTACTTGGTTGATTCATTTGCAGAATGTATATGGTGCATAGATTTTATGCATCATATATATTGGAATGTGAGGTTTTTCATTGGTTTGTGATGATATACAGTAGATTGTGAGATCAGTTAGGATTTTTAAAGGAAATTGATTTTAATGTAGTGTCTGTATGGAGAAGTGTTTGGTTGTAGGTCAGTATGCTTTTGATAACCCTTCTACATTTATTTGTACTGTATATTGGTTTATCATGGGTGTGTATATAACGTGTGTATATATATATATATATACTGTATATATATCTCTCTCTCTCTCTTTCTCTCTGTCTCTCTGTATATATATACAGTATATATATATAGTTGCATGATGAAGCCACAGTACAAATTCATGGATGAAGGGTGGGTATCGGTCCTGTGTGGCTTAACCCCTTAATTACCTTTGCGGTTATTATCTGATAAGGTGTTTAAGGGGTTAATTGATATCTGAATGTAATTGCAATGTTTTGGCTTTGTATTTGCTATGTATGTTGTGGACAAGACAAGGATTTTTCTGGCAACGGACACTTCGTATTGATGAGGTCAGTAGTACTTTATTTATTTGTATATGCTAGTTAATGTTTTTAATAATGGGCAATTAATCTATTATCCATATCTGGATAATAGTTATTTTGCACATTATTGTACTGTAGGTGTTGGGGGGGAGGGTGTATGTATTGAATGTATAGGCCAGGTTTATTTTTTTTACATTCAGGGTTTGATTCCGTGGTTCTGCGTGAGGCCTATGGAGACCACCTCCGTGTATTCTCGCTTATCCCAAGGGTATCAGGCTGGTGGTTCCACGGGTGACACATGCGGCGATGATGATGTGTGGTCCCACTTCTGTGGGGGCACCGCGGACCCGTAGTCTGCGGGGATGACGATGTGTGGTCCCAATTCTGTGGGGGCACCGCTGACCCGTAGGTGCGGGGATGATGATGTGTGGTCCCACTTCTGTGGGGGCACCGCGGACCCGTAGTGAGCACCCGTGAGTTCCCCAGACCCCCGAGGGAACCACCCGAGGCCCCGCAGACACCTGTGTGTTTGACCCGGGGCTCCCAGACATCCTTGGGCCTACCGTGGGGACCCAATTGTGGCCCACGGTGACCAAGGAGACCACCTGGGTGCCATGGTGCTGGCAGGATCCACCAGCAGGCCTCCAGAACCTGTGTAAAAAGGGCTGCTGGTAAACTGTAGGTCTGTCCAGGTGCCCTGCCAGCCCACCGGGGACTAGCGTGGGGCTGCATTATGAACCCTGTATGTAAAAGGATAAATCTTGTATTTATGGGGGGGGGGCACAGGGGTGGGTAATGTATTTAATAAATATAATGCTGTTTATTGTGGGTCATTGTACTGTTTTTATTGTGGGTACTGGGGGTGGGGTGTTTCCCCAACGGTATGTGGGTAGGCCTCCCTTGTGGGTACTGACTGGGTGGTTAGGCCTCACGGGGGGGGGGGGTTAGTGTGGGAGGGTATGTAGGCATCCCAAGTGGTGGGTGAGGGTGGGTTAACCCCTTCATGACTGTAGCGGTTAATAACCGCTATGGTGATTAAGGGGTTAGGGGACATTACTTTGGATGTTTTAATTTTTGTCTCTGTTTTGCAGAAGCGGAGGGGCCATGGCCAGGATGGGGGGGGGGTAACGGTATGTGGGTAAGGGGTGAGGGTGGTTAGACCTCACAGTATGCACATTGGGTCCCCCCCCCTCCCCACATTTACATATACTGCACTGACAGCAATGCAGGGAGGGAGATTTACTGTAACAGAAACATCTCTCTGCCTTCAGTGTAATCTGTTTAAAGACCCTCCCCCCCCTAATGTATGTTTCTGTTAAATCTCTCTGCCTTCAGTGTAATCTGTTTAACAGAAACATTAGGGGGGAGGGGGCTTTACATCTCTCTGCCTTCAGTGTAATCTGTTTAACAGAAACATTAGGGGGGAGGGGGCTTTAAACAGATTAAACTGAAGGCAGGGAGATACAGGGGATGAACTGTGTTGTTCATCATGTATTTTGTTTATTGCAATGCTGTGTATAATGTATAAGCTTTTTTACAATTAGATAGATGTAATCCTTGGTATTGTAAGGGTTAGCTTTGGTTTTAAATTGTGTTTTCTGGTTGGTACTTACAGTATATATTGATTTTTGTTTACTTGATTTGTTAAAATAGTTGACTTGTTTGGAAGTGTATTTACTGGTACAGTAGCTTGCAATTATATTGTTAACATTCATTTGCAGAATGTATATTTATGCATCATTTATACAATGTAACTGCAATGTACTGTGTGGATTGGAATGTTATGTTTTATATTGTAAGATCAGTTAGGATTATTAAATGGATTATTATTATTGTCTGTATAGAGAAGCGTTATTTGTAGGACAGTATGATTTTGATAACCATTCTACAGTACATGTATTTGTATATTGGTTCATCATGTGTGTGTATATACTGTGTGTATATATATACTGTATATATCTATATATCTAGATGCAAATATCTATATATATGCAAATATAACTGTATGCTCATCTGCATGTCTTAGGCAGGTCTGCAACCCCGCCTTTCCCCATTATCACCCAGCATACAGCACTTCCACTACAGCAAGGGATTCTGGGAAATGACATGCAAATGAGCACACAGTGTCACTTTTTGCCTCAATAACCATTTTTAACATGGTTCCCTATAGGCTTAAGCTTGCTGCATGGTCACAGCTTTGAGCACAGCCAGGGTTAAGGTGCATACCCAGAAAACCACCCACAGACAGCTGTTTCGACCTTGATGGGTCTCATCAGTGTGGGGTTGATGATTTTACTGTATGTATACAGTATATATATACACAGTATATACTGTATATGTATAGTGATTGTTATTATATATATACTGTATATATATACAGTATATATATACAGTATATATTTATTTCTCTTCATGTATTTATTTATTTATTTAGATTTATTTATTAATTGTGGGGCTGCTGTGCGTGAATTTTTTTTATTGGGGGTAGTGGGGGTGATGGGGGTGTTTGGCCCTTGGTGTGAGTTTAGGACTTGCAGCAGCAGCACAATTAATAAATAAATCTAAATAAATAAATAAATAAATGAATATAAATAAATACATTTAAAATACATTTTTATTGATAGTGTAGATGTGCAGAGGGTCTCCGGAGCTGAACCGCGTTGGTTTCAGGTCTGGGGACCCCCTGCTCCCCGAGATACAGGCCCCTTTAGGGGGTGCCGGTATCCCTCTGCTCTGCTTGGTTTACAGGCCGCGATCACGTGATCGGGCCGTTTAAACCAAGCAGAGGGATAACGGCACCTCATAAAGGGGGCTGTATCTCGGGGAGCAGGGGGTCCCCAGACCTGAAACCAACGCGGTTCAGCTCCGGAGACCCCCTGCACATCTACACTATCAATAAAAATGTATTTCAAATGTATTTATTGTCATTTATTTATTTAGATTTATTTATTTATTTTTTGGCGGCTGCTGTGTGTGAGTTTTTTTTTATTGTGGGTAGCGGGGGTGGGTGAATGGGGTATTAGCCCCAACGGTGCTTGTTTAGGGCTTGCGGGGGGGGTAGCGGGAGGGCTTAACCCCTTCATGACCGTAGCGGTATTAACTGCTACAGTCGTGAAGGGGTTAAGTGCACCCGCAACCCCCCCGCAAGTCCTAAACTCACACCAAGGGCCAAATACCCCCCTCACCCATCCCCACTACCCACAATAAAGCAGGCACGGTGGGTTAACCCCTTCATTGCCTTAGCGGCTATCCGCTATGGTAATGAAGCAGCATTTCTTATTTTTAATAATATTGAGCAGGAGCAGGGGGGGTCCCTGAGCATTAATTTCTGGCTCAGCGAACCCCCTGCTCACTGTACAATATTATTAAAATACAGAAATGCTGCTTCTTTACCATAGCGCATAGCCGCTAAGGTAAAGAACGAGTGTTTATTTATATATGTGTTTTATTTATACTGTACATGTGCAGAGGGTCTCCGGAGCAGAACCGCACTGGTTTCAGGTCTGGGGACCCCCTGCTCCCCGAGATACAGGCCCCTTTAGGGGGTGCCGGTATCCCTCTGCTCTTCTTGGTTTACAGGCCGCGATCACGTGATCGGGACCTTTAAACCAAGCAGAGGGATACCGGCACCTCATAAAGGGGTCTGTATCTCGGGGAGCAGGGTGTCCCCTGACCTGAAACCAGTGCGGTTCAGCTCCGGAGTCCGCCTGCACATCTACACTATCAATAAAAATGTATTTAAAATAATTTTTAATGTGCCGATGTTTGCGCAGAGAGAGAGCAGCGGATCTCTCTCTGCTGCAAACACATCTCGCCCCCGCCGCCCATACAGTAGTATCATTTATGTATGTGCATATACAGTACTGTATGTGTACAGTACTGTATGTTAGGGGTTATAGGGTAGTTGTTATACAGTATATATATATATATATATATATATATATATATATATATATATATATATATATATGTATATGTATATATATATATATATATATATATATATATATATATATATATATATATATATATATAAATATATATATATACTGTGTATATACAGTACTGTATATATATACTGCATTACAATTCATGAATTTATGCCATCTGGTGGACACGCGAAGCATTGCAGCCTATTAAATCCTGATCATTATCATTTAACAGATCAGGTCTCCGTCAGCCAGGCATGAACCGTGGCTGGGAAGGCAAACGCAACGGGGCAAGTCAGAGGTGAGGAGCGGCGCATTCCAGGTATTTGCCAGGTACAAACTGGACATTTGCTCGAATAAAGTGTGTCGCAGCAGTACTACATATATATTACTAAATATTCACAGATATTTTCTTGAAACCAGTACTCATACATGATGAAAGGACAACATTACGAATGTTCAAGCAAGGTGAAGGTAAGTAATATTTTACTTAATCCTGCTGTACACGGACAATAAAGATGTTAGCAGTTAAATAGATGTTAGTTTTTAATTGCATGTGAATAATATTAACATGCAATGATTACATGAAATAACTATCAAACACACCCAAATACAATGTTTTGCAGGTAAGTCAATGGCAGCTTCTCAAAACATAGCAACTGGTTCATGTTGGACCATTACTGAACAGATGATTAATACATAAATATTAATAACACTATTCATTCATTAGGACTGTTAACATTTCCAAAACTTCACGTGTACAATGACATACTTGAATGTTTGGAAACAACAGGTCTTCAGCATACATACAATATTCATTAGATAATCTGAAGTCAACAAAACAAGGCCAAAGACATATTTACTTAATTATAACATTTATTATTTTTTTCCTTTTGAGAGCGAGTCACAGGCCTGCTTGTTGTCTCTTGGATTTTTCTTTGTCATTTAGCTACAACTTTAGTCACAACAGTGCCACTTTGAGTGGCCTGTGACTGTTCACGGGCAGGGCTTGTGGCCAGTGACTGTTCACGGGCAGGGCTTGTGGCCAGTGACTGTTCACGGGCAGGGCTTGTGGCCAGTGACTGTTCACGGGCAGGGCTTGTGCCCACTGACACATGTGACCAAGTTGGTACACAGTGCACAACTGATGGTTGGTCAATTTAATGTTTGGGTTTTTTGGTTTGTGTCCAAAAACTGGTCAGTAGTAACTGCTTGTGCATTTTTGTTTTTGGCGCCTCCTTTGTAGGTGTCAGCTCCAGATTTTCTACAGATGGCAGCGGTAGGATGTTGTCAGGAACATGCACAGAACTTTCAGCTACTTTACCGGTAACATACCGACCTGGGGAATAAACATCAGATGACTGGGGTGAAAAATTAGTAGCATGTAAACATCTATTCTCTGATGGTGTAAAGCTGAATGGATGTGCTGCAGTAGTCATTCTCAAGTGATTAGCTTGAGTTAGCTGAACAACTATTGCTTCTAATGACGTGTTCATTTTTTGCATTTGTTTAGGCACTTCAATGAACACTCTGTGGAGATGTGACAATTGTGATATCGTTTCTTCCTGCAGTGATATCATCCTTTCGTGCACTGACATCAGATCTGAATGGCGACGATTTTCTGCTTCAACAATTTTTTCCTCAGAAGCTACTATTGCATCGTATGTGTTACTTGATGGACTATTTGCCTGTGTAACTCTTTCAATGGGAACCTCATCATGGTCACTTGATTGCATTTCTGTGTCTATGGCGGCATCATCATCATCATCATGTGCTATAAATAAATGTACACATTATGAAATGGCATGTTAATCTCTGTTGTTTTACTATGTAATTATACTCTGTGATAACTAACACCTAACATGTTTCCATACGTTTTATAACGTCACATTAAAAACTACCTTGACTTATGAATTATGTTTGGACTCAGTATGAAATAAGAATGAATGAAAAGTTGCTCAAAACTCACAACTCCTACATGAACCTTAACATCACAAACACAATACATGTTGTCTTAAAAAACTTCATTTTCACTGACACTAAGTAATCCTATTTAAAGAACATGTGCAAAACAAATAATGAACATGACAACATAACATATAGAAGTGAACATATTATATGCCCACCACCTCATACACTCTCCTTCCAGGTGTGATGAGCTGCATGACCCAGGTGAAGACACTTGTTCCGTCTCAGGTGACACATGTCCTCCAGGGGCAACTATATATAACAATAACATCAGTTGTTAATTTACATGTGTAAATATTGAACATAGAGTTACTGTATGTTCAGTATTTATGACTAACTAACAGCATCAGTTCCTTAACCGAAAATTTGTGTGTGAAAGTGAACATAAATAGTTGTAATAACAATGTACATGCCTGTGTACTTAGGACTTTTGTCTTCAGTAACATACAACATACTATGTTTCTGCAGTAATGCGTTAGGATAAAATTCTTAATTTTGTACATACAATGCATATGTTGTGTAGTCATATCACTATAATAATGTACATAACTATCATGAGATGAACATTCACAATGGTTATCATGAAGGTGGTCATATTGGAAAAAGAATAGTTTTTGGTAGAGGATATGTGTGGTACATTAATAGAAGCTGTGGCACACCTGAATGTGGCTGCCACTCAACAACACAACACATGCAGTGTGTGATAATGTGGTGTTGATATCAGTTCAACCATAAATGTGAGTGAAGGAACGTGTGACGTACGGTTTCATAACTAATGACTTGTTGGGGGAATTAGTACCTAGAGTTAACCTTTCAAATGACTGTGATTACCTTCTGTTTTGCTAGTCAGGTTGTAAGAACGGTATTCCCTCCCCCAAAAACAGTAATCAGCTAGACCTTTCAATTACTTCAAGCAGGTGAAAATGGTGTCAACAAAGTTGACCGTAAGATGACCCTGAATTTGGCTGTGTGCTGAACCCCACCCCCTCTGTTGACGTGTTTGCTGTGATGACATATTCATTGCAGCTGCTTAAACACAATGGTAGAGGAGCAAAATAGTCGTCTGAAGTGTGCAAGTTATGAACACAATGACATAACATATGCTACGTGTGCCTCATTATGCTGTCTGTATATGACATAAAGCAAAAAAGGACCTTTTAATAAACAACAAGACATTTGTTAGTGCAAGTGATGTTTGTTGGCCGTTGCATGCAATATATTCGATGCATGATTTGAATAGCCAGTAATGTCATCTTTGTAGGAGTTAAATAAATAATATACACATTAATATTATATATATTTATGTTCTGCACCAGTACCTAGTAATAATTTCTCATTAGCATGTCTTACACATGTGTGCAACCCTGTTGTTCCCCATCTTCGCCCACCATAAATTGCTTCCACTGCAGCAAAGCATTGTGGGAATTCACATGCAAATGACCACGCAATGCCACGTGGTATATTAGTTACTGCTTTTAGTAGAACTACAACATATATGTATATTTTGATATATATATATATAGAGAGAGAGAGAAACAGACATATACATATATAGATGTAGGTATGCTTATATTGGAAAGACAGTATAAAAAGCAGCGGAAATGTGTAAAATAACTGTAAGCAACGACACGCCTAGTACAGTAAGATTTCTCACCTGGTGGAAATTGTGAGGGATAAATTCCGATGTCCCTGTCACCGGCCAAACCCTCCACGACGACGGGAAGTAATTTTCCCCGAAGCAGCTCCTCCAATGGAGTAAAGATCAGACGTTGTGGTGGCGGCCCACCTCCAGTGCCAGAAGCATGCACGCGTTGGTCTTGTATTTTCTTTTCTAATTTAGCCCTAATATCGTCAAATCTCTTGCGACAATTAATCTTGTCCCTGACACGATTCCCACACGCATTTACACCAATTATTATTGTGTCCCACATTTCTTTTTTGCTTGATGAACTTGTCCCGTATATGTGCTGACATCACGGAATCAGTGCGGTGTTGAATGCAGCTCTGAGACAACTCCTGCAAGGGTGAGCTGTATCTGCACTTTCCTACCCCCTTTGGGACTCCCCCCCACCCGGCTAACTAATGTTCTGTGGTGTTCATTAATACACCACGCCGGGTGGAGTCTCTGCAACTTTTGCTAAGTGAGTATACTATGCGTTCTGTGTTTTGAGTGCCTCAATAAGCAATTGGGCAGATATCTCAACACAGAACAACCACGAGCATATGTAAAACTTATTATATCTATCTGCATAGGGGGTCTGCGCTATTAACACCATCAGATTTGGTTCATAGATTGTAACACCAACTTGACAGAGTATTTGTCAAACAATTCACTCTATCCGGTTTATTAACATGTTTGGTGTTGTTCATTAATATACCACACCAGACTGGAGTTGCATAAAGTATACTGTATAGACATTAAGAGGACCCTTCTATCTAGTATATATGCATAGGGGCTCCGTTTATTTACACACAGACCATTTAGTGAGTCCCAGATTAGACCTTTAGGTAGACTCCCGATAATCAAGTTTGAGCACTATCTTATAGTAACCCCTTCCTTACCCGGCTAATTAAAGGTCCGGTGGTGTTCACAAATACACCACACCGGGTGGAAGGTACACATAGTTCTCCAGTGTTATACAAAGTTTAACCTCTTCCTCACCCGGGTAACTAAATGTCCGGTGGTGTTCATGAATACACCACACCGGGTGGGAGGTGCCTAGAGTTTTTCTAGTGCTACAATATATACATCTGAGTATTTAGATCTGATCTGCACGATACATCATTGCATATTGTGGGCACATGAATTCAAAAAACGTTGCACTTTATATTAATAACTACTTATACAACTTCATCCTAGTATATTGTGCCGTTTCCATGGAAGCCCGTGGGGAGTATCTCACCAGCTAAGATTCACCTCTGTGAGAACTCCCATACATGCTGAGGCATTATATTATAGACAGACAATGTGTAAATGACATGCTGATATTTCCATTACACTATGCATTTAATCCTCAGCCTATTTCTAGCTACATAGTAGCCTTTTTTAAACCCATGTTATACTTACACGCCGTTTCTAGGGATTTTTATATACAGTACCGACACACTTTATCCGAGTGTGGTCGGTACCGCAAGCCGGGAAATCTCCCGGCTTGCTAGTGGCCGCCCCTCGGCGTGCCGCGCGTCATAGACGCGCGGTCACGCGTCATCGGGAGCGTGCGCCCCCTGCACGCGTGTCCAGGGGCTCCCCGAGGGAGCCCTGGTGTCCCGCGATCGCGGGACAGCGGCAGGGGGTTCCGGGGGACCCGGCGGACCCGGCAGCGGTAGGGAGAGCGCCCCGATCGGAGGGCGCTCTTCCGCTGCTTCGGCGCGCGCCCGTCACTCTCGGGCGCGCGCCAGGCTACTGCTGCGGCAGAGAACGGGCAAATGCTCGAATAAACTCTGCCGCAGCAGTATATTATCTCTGTTGATTCATATATATTGAGTACTCAAATGTATTGGTATGATTACATCCTTTGAATCAATTCAGTCAGTGTAGGTCCATATTTATATGTTTGGTCCGGTATATCCGTGATAGATATATAATTATTTTTACAGCTATATACCACACTGAGGCATTAGCTAAACATCCATTCTGCTTATGCCAGGCAACCACTATTCCCTAGATTCACATGTCAACCAGCCTTGGTTATAGGACTGGGAGTTAGCTGTTTAATTTGTTTTTTAATAGTTTTGTGTTCACCGTTACCCTTAAGCATTTATTAAAGGTTTAGTTATTTACACACTTTTTCACCCTACGAGTGCTTGTTCGAAAGGGGTTCTCTCGCTTGCCTATGCAAGTACTCTATGTGTCACTTAGTTTCATCAACCCCTGGCACCGTTCTCAGGACAGTAGCAAGAGCTTATTCCCCCACTCCCCCCTCCCCCCTTGTATTTCCATGTTTTCACACTTTTCAGAGGCGCTGCTTTCTTTCTCTGTTTTGTCTTATATTTAACCCGAAGCAGCAGCCTTTTGTTTAAGAGGTTTTCTACAATCTTGCAAATATGATGCAATCAGCTAAAGAGAGGCATTCCAGAAGGAGTGGATTAATTCCTTCATTAAGTACAGAGAACAATATAGATATTGAAAATAAAATAGATATTAAAGGAAACTTTTTTACATTAGAAACATTAATGAAGGAGGAGATGAGACACTGGTGGGACGCATGTTCCTTACAAGATTATATAGACCGTAAGATCATCCCCAGAGGTCTAAGGGTGACGAAATCCCCTACATTTGAAACGAATACAGATTTTACCAGGGAATGGAATGAGACACTAGACAGGTGCTCATTCTCATTAATGAAACTTTTAATTGATTTTAGAGACACGAAAGTTAAAGAATTGGAGTTGGAGATTGAGAAAATTCAGGTTACATTTAAACCATACTGTGATACTGAAGAATTTAAAGAATATGATGAGAAAACCAGTAGGAGAGTTATTACCTTTGAAAAAGAGGTCATTGATAGGAAAGATATCAAACTTAATCGTGATAAGGAGGATTATGCCACGAACAAGGTGAGGGTCTGGAAACGGACACAGAATTATAATTATAGAAAGGGAGGGAGGTATAGGTCAGGCTCTCGGTCAGGAAGAGGCGGTTCCTACCAATCCAGGGATACATCTAGCCACGCCCCCTCTAGTCATGCGGTGCAGCAGGGGACCCAGAGTTCCTCCAGTGGCCCACCACAATTTCACACTGGTGGATGATATATGGTCCTTGAGGTTGAGCCTCTTCCCGGGGACGCTGTGGGGAGGTCTGATGGCCCTGGTGTGTGGCATGCAGATGGGGCATCAGCTGATATTGGTAGAGGAGCCAGGTCCAAAGAACCCAATACCACTCACAGGTCAGCCCATTTTTTAGACAGGACCCCGAGGCAGGAGGGGAGGATGAAGGGGAGAGATCCAGACAAACATTATCCCCTTTGGGACCGAGAGGCCCCAAACAGGCCTTCGGGTCAGGGAAAAAGAGGAGCAGAGGAGTTAGGGCAGGCATCGTCCAGAGGAAGAAGGAAAACAGAAGAAGATTAGTTACACCATTAGAGAGTAGTAGTATATTCAACCTCTCATCCATTGCATTGACAGATTGTGAAAAGTCGTTATTAGAGAGGGGTCTTTCTTTTGCTCCCAATACGGGCCCCAATTTATTTCAGCTGTTCATTGATTTGAATAGTTTTATTAGAAAAATGACTTTGAATAGATACTTTAAGATTCAGGAGACTAATATCAAATGTAATGACCCTGCCATTGTCTTTAATACACAGGAGAAAGTCTGCATTGAAGCGCTCACTTCGCTGCTGAGAGAGTCGGACTCATTATCGGGATCACCAGCACTTATTGACAATTTTGAACTGTCCATCCATCCAACCAGGTCTGTGGAGGTAGACTTTGATGAGGATTGTAATATTATACACTCACCTCTCAAACCTAGGTCGGTCTTCTTCCCATACCAATCCAAGGGGGGATTTGTGGACATGTTCTACAATCTGGTTTTACGTGATTTCGAGTCATTGTGTGCGAAACCAACCAAACTCAATCACATCTTATCTAGGGGTGAGCTGGACGCATTGAACAAGCTAAAAGCAAATCATGATGTAGTTATCCGACAGGCCGACAAGGGGGGAGGCATAGTCATCCAGGACTTATCGGCGTATCTCCTTGAGGCACGCAGACTCCTGGGTGACCTGGCTTGCTACACCTTGTTAGAGTCCGATCCAGTGGACACCTATCAGTTGTTGTTGAAGGAACTCCTTACCACTGCACTGGGTGATGGGATTATTTCCAAATCTGAATTTAAATTTTTATTTTCCTCACATCCACGCACTCCCATCTTTTATCACTTACCCAAGGTGCACAAGTCCCTGTCCAATCCCCCTGGCAGACCCATAGTTTCAAGCGTGGAGTCGATGACATCGAGCCTATCCCAATATGTTGATTATTTTCTCCATCCCTATGTAGCTAAGCTCAGGTCCCATGTTAGGGATACGCTCCATGTCATCGACTCCATTTCTGTCAGCGGAGTCGTATGCGGAGCAGGGTTCAAAGGGGTACCACAGAGCAGAGTAGTAAGGGTACGCAGAGGTCAAAAGCCAGGGAAATCCTAAGTAACACAGGAGCATGTAATTACAGGAGCACAGAGGGAGCACAGCATAGGTCAGGTACACACAGGGAAACAGGAACTATGTAGAGCAAGGAAGAGGTGGACAGACAGGGATTATAAAGGAAGGTGCATCAATGACAGAGAGGGGAGGAGTAGAGAGAGAAGTGGGTCTATTTTGATCTGGTTTAAAACTGATTGGCCGGCAAAGCCGGCCAATTCAGTTGAACAGCAATCCCACTTGTTGCCAAGTAGAACAAAGAAAAACCAGTCAAACAAATATTCAAAAGAAGACCAACAAGTGCACTGTTGAAGTGCACTTAAAGCCGAAGGGTTAACTCTAAAGAACCCTCGATGGGGGATACCGAGCAGAGCACCCCGCCTAAAGCCCAATGGGAGGCAAACTCTGAAACCGTCCCAGTAGACTCGGCGTACGAGTACTCTGCCCGAATACTGGAGTGCACCAGCGCCCGGAACCTGGCCACGATGTTTGTTGGGACCCACCCCTCCAAAACCTGCTTCCTGGTTTTACAAATGGCTACCTTAGCCAATGCCAGGAGAAGGTTGACCAGGAGATCCCTAGGCTTATCGTTCCGGGACACTGGGCACCCAAAAATAAAAAGATGAGGGGAGAAGTGTAGTCAGAACTGCAGGAGAAGGCTCTTCAAGAAGGAAAAGGGGGGCTGCAGTCTGGCGCAACTCAAATAAATGTGATATACGGACTCCTGCACGCCACAGATGGGACAGGCGGCGGGGGAGTCCTTGAAGTGTGACAAGTACTCTCCTGTGCTCAGTGCACCGTGGAGGACCCTCCAACTCAAATCCCCGGCGGGACGGAAATACCCGCATCCAGATAGTATCAGGGCGGGTGACAAGGGCGAGGTTGTGCACTATATGGAGCACTAGAGAATACAGGACTTTCCTCGGCATGCCGCGGAAACATGCCGGGGACATATCCCCCAACCTGCTGAGGTTGGGGGAGAGAGGAGCCCGAGGGGGTTGCCGTGGCTTTGGTTCCACGCAAAGATCCGGAGAGCTGAAGTTGATAGGTTGACAAGGCTCTCCAGTTTGCAATACCCCCTCAATGAAGGTGCGTGAGTCGGGGTAGATTGCATCTTTAATCTCCCGGATCAAACGATGAGGGACGTGGGCAGTACGCAGACCCATACGGGGCGCGAGCACCTCTGCCCTAACCCAGTCTCGCCGCTCAAAGTCCAGGAGATCCCCGACTCTGGTCACCTGCGCCAGGATTAGCCGGCGGCAAATAGAGGGTGAATCCAACATCCGAGCCCCCACTGCCGGATTATACAGCAGGGGCTTGGCGAATAAATCAACCCCCACCGCCTGTTCCTTCCTGGTCGCGGAGACCAGTTTCCAGGCCTTAAGTAAGTCCCGGTAGTATGCCGGCAGCTCCGAGAGGTCTCTACCTAAACCCTCGGGCCTGATGATAAACAGTTGCCGGTCATACCTCATATTGCGCAGCTGGCGAAAGAAACTTGTTGCCAGCTGGCACCACTGCGGAGATGGATCTGCGAATAGGTATCTCTGCAGGTATTGGAGGCGGAAAGTGTGTAACTGGGAGCGGACACACACCACTCCCTGTCCACCCTCCTCCAAAGGAAGGCACCCAACTCCCGCAGAGACCCAATGCTTCCCCATCCAGAGAAAATCCATCAATCTCTTCTGGATCTTGTTGATACATTGGTGGGTCGGACCCATGGCTATCAGCCGGTACCATAGCTGACTGGCCACCAGCTGGTTCTTCCCCTGAGGGAAAGCATTCTCGACAGATACACCCAAGACCCCAGATGAGAAATGACTCGTTCCTCAAGATCACTGAGGTTTTCTGGGGCCGGGTTCTCCGCAGCAGACAGGTAGACTCCCAGATATTTGAGAGTATCGCTCCCCCACGAGACATTACGAAATGTGGGGGGCAAAGAGTCCACCTGTAAGGGACCCACCAAAATGCCGGAGCACTTGGACCAGTTGATCCGAGCAGAAGAGGCCGCGGTGTAGACCTCTTGGCACGCTTGCGCCCACTCTAGATCATCTAGGTCCTGGGCCAAGAGGAGCACGTCATCGGCATAAGCCGACAGGACTACCCACATGTCGGGCTCCCGCAGCACCAGCCCGGTGAGCCTCCTCCTCAGTAGGCAGAGGAAGGGCTCAATGGCCAGCGCGTACAGTTGCAAGACAGAGGGCACCCTTGACGTACTTCCCGACCAAACACAAAAGGTGCCGTCAGGGACCAATTGATCTTCACCAGACACTCTGCAGAGGCGTACAGCATCTGGAGAAAGCCCACAAATTGTGGGCCAAAGCCAAACTCCCGCAGGGTCTGCATGAGGTAACGGTGATCCACCCTGTCAAACGCCTTCTCCTGATCTAGGGACAGGAGTGCGAGTGACAGACCAGTCCTCTGCGTGTGATGTAGCAGGTCCCGGACCAGAAAAATGTTGTCATGAATACTCCGGCCCGGGACAGTATAGGACTGGTCGGGGTGAATCACCTCTGCCAGCACTGACTTGAGCCTCAGCAAGAGCGCTTTGGCTACGATCTTATAGTCCGTGCTTAGCAGTGAGACCGGTCGCCAGTTAGAGATCTGGCGGAGATCCCGCTTCTTCGGCAGCAAAGATAGTATTGCCCGCCGACATGAAAGGGGCATCTCACTGGTCTCAAGGGCTTCGGCCAGGACCTCAGTGAAATCAGGTCCCAGCATCTCCCAGAAAAACCGGAAGAACTCCACAGTCAGCCCGTCTAGCCCCGGCGTTTTTTCCGCGGGACATGAGACTGAGGGCTTCAGAGAGCTCGACCAGAGTCAAAGGTAACTCAAGCCTCTCCCTTCCACCCTCGCCGACCGTGGGAAGCCCCTCCCATAAGACCCTGCATGCGTCTGGCTGGATGGACTCCGGAGAGAAAAGGTCTACGTAGAATCTCCGGGTTCTGTCCCGGATGCTCTTCGGGTCAGTCAGAGGGGTACCGTCTTCTGCTAGCAAGCAGGTGATATGTTTACGGTTTCCCCTCTTTTTCTCCAGCGCATAGAAGAGGCGCGACCCGCGACCCATCTCCCGAAGGAAGTGGATGCGGGATCGCACATACGACCCCCGAGCTCTCCGATCTTCCATGTCCCGGAGAGCGCACTTCCTCTCCACGTACGCACACTGCAGGTATTGGTCTTCTGCCACAGACAGCTGCTTCTCGAGATCGAGCACCTCTTCCCTAAGGGCCTCGATCTCAGCATCGCGCCGCCTGCTGGCACCTTTGGTGTACTCCTGACAAACGAGGCGCAGATGAACCTTGCCCACATCCCACCACTGCTCTAACGTGGCAAAGTCTGATCTGCAACCTCTCCAGGCCATCCAAAAGTCTCGGACCGACGTTGCAAACCCCTTGTCTTCCAACAACGTATTGTTGAAGTGCCAATAGGCGGCCGAGGCCGCTGCTGGTAGTAGCGCCACCATCATGGACGCACAATTGTGGTCCAAAAACGGTGCCAGCCTAATGGTACTGGACTGGGCTCGCGACAGGCTGTGGCTGGATATATACAGTCTGTCGATCCGGGACCAGGACACCCTAACATGGGTGAACTCAGTGGATGCCTCGGGATGTTGTTCTCGCCAGAAGTCTACCAAGGAGTAGCGGGTGATGACCTCCCGCAAGGCCGATGCAGAACACGGGTGTGGCTCCGGGCCATTCCGGTCTTTCAGAGCCTCGAGGGTGCAGTTGAAATCACCTCCGAGCACCACGTGTTCGTCCGCGTCGACTGTCTCCAGGTATTCAGACATTCTGACGAAGAACTGCCTTCTCAGGAGTCCGGTGGCAGGAGCATACACGTTCAAGAAATTAAACGTGTAGTCCTCGTGCCGGACCCTGAGATGCAACAGGCAACCTGGAACAACAGTTTTGGCAAGCAGTAGCTCTGGTTGAAAGGACTCAGAGAACAGGGTCACCACCCCACTAGATGACGAAGTGAGGTGGCTGAAGAAGACCTTGCCTCGCCACTCCAGATGCCAGCTGGCTTCAGCCTCTGGAGTGGTATGGGTTTCCTGCAGGAAACTCACAGAATACTTTCCCTTCTGTAAAAAGGAGAGTACCTGGAACCTGCGAAACCCGTCCTTACAGCCATTCACGTTAAGTGTACCGATGCTCAAAGCCATTGGTAATCAGGAGTTTTCCTTTCCACAGGTGCTCAGGGAGCTACACCCCGAGAAGCCTTTATGTGGTCTCGCATCAATTTATGAAATTTCTGGACACGAAGATGGATAGGCCCAGAGATTTTGGCCTTGTGGTTAGCCCTGATGTATACTAAGAGAGAGTGGAGAATGACCAAGGCATCCTTCCACCTTCCAAGGGCCAACTGCACCTTCGTGGTTCCGTGTTTGCAGAGGGTATCCTCCAGGAAACCATCTAGCTCCTGGGCAGGGATAATGGGGGTCAAAGAGTCCACTGCCTCCGCGGTGCCAGAGGACTCCTCACTGAGCCCCAACTCCCCGAACTCCTCTTGACTGAAAAACTGAAGACCCCTGCCCTTCTCTGCGGGGGCCTTTCTCAGCCTTAAAGTGGGTCCCCTCCTCGGTTTTTCCACGAGGGGGTCCACTATCTCCTCCACATCCAACCCCGGGGTGGGATGTTCAGGGGTAGCTGGTGGCGGTATGGCAGAGGTAGCGGTCTCCCTACTGTCCTCGGGGGCCAACAAGGCACACAGTGCCCTCCTGGTCTCCTCTACCACCATGCGAACAAACGGGATGCCACGGGCGTTCGCATTAATCGTGGGAGGGCACTTTTCAGCAAGTACCTCAGAGGGAGGGTCCAGCCCAGCAGTCGCCTCCAACAAAGTGCCTGACCAAAACTCCTCACCAGGAGAGCTCACATCTGGCATCTCTCAGATGCAAAATGAAGTGCTCGCTAAAACACCCTCACCCACACCCGCCTTCCCCACTCCATCCTCCAAACCCCCAACCACGGGGGTCAGCCCTAGCCCATCCCCTTCTTCCGGTGACACAAACCGGGGCTCAGCCTCAGGTGTGCCACCCGAAGGCGGCACAGCCGGAGGGGGATCCTGGCTGACCTCCGAGACCCCGAAGACAACCGTGTCCGGCGCGGCAGATTCACTGAAACACAAGTCCCCGGGGGATGTTCTCCAACTGGGAGGGGTGTTGGAAGGCTCCCCAATGTCCATTTCTAGGAGCAAAGTCTCATGTTGTTGAGCACTTTGATCTTCCACCCCAGGGACGCCGGGTACCTCCTCCTGCATTCCCTCCAGATCTTCGAGGGGGGGTGGACTGCATATTTATGGGATCCGGCTTACACTGGCTAATCCTAACCTGTGGGCCGGACAGGGCCACCCTGTGCGGAATTGATGTTGCATTCTGCTTCGGAGACTTCTGAGGGTGAACGTAATACGGTTCACACTCCTCGCCCTCTTCAATCACCCTCTTGTTCTTAGTTTTTGCTTTCCTCTTCCTGGGGATTGATTCCCCAAAAAAGGGTACCGCCACCTCCTCAGCAGGAGCCTCCCACCGCTTCCACGCACCCTGTACGGTGCTTACATTGGGGGTAGGGTGCTCCTGTGGGGAGACAGCGACAACAGAGGGTGACTTCTTCAGGGATCTCTTTTCTTCTCCCTCTTTTTCCTTGGGAGAAGTGCAGACGTCACCGCCCATGATGGGGCAGCGACATCTCCTGCAGTCCCAGGGGGGACCTGGGCCCCTGAGGGCCCCGCCCTGGTGGGGGCGCAGCGGCACAGGGTGTCTCCTCCCGGGGGGGACAGTGACAACAGAGGGTGGCCGCTCCAGGGCGACCCCCTCCCTCCACTCCCCGGGGAGAGGTGCAGATGGCACTGCTCGAGATGGGGCAGCGACATCTCCTGTGGTCCCAAGGAGGACCTGGGCCCCCGAGGGCCCCATCCCAGTGGGCGCAGCGGCACAGGATGTCTCCTCCCGGGGGGGGGGCAGTGACAACAGAGGGTGGCCGCTCCAGGGCGACCCCCTCCCTCCGCTCCCCAGGGAGAGGTGCAGATGTCACTGCTCGAGATGGGGCAGCGACATCTCCTGCAGTCCCAGGGGGGACCTGGGCCCCCGAGGACCCCTCTGTGGTGGGCGCAGATGTCACTGTTCTAGATGGGACAGCAACATCTCCTGCGGTCCCAGGGAGGGCCTGGGCCCCCGAGGGCCCCGCTGTGGTGGGCGCAGACGTCACTGTTCGAGATGGGACAGCGACATCTCCTGCGGTCCCAGAGGGGACCTGGGCCCTTGAGGGTTTTTCCTTCTCCCTCTGTTCTTTGGGGAGAGGTACAGACGTCACTGTTCGGGATGGGACAGCGACATCTCTTGTGGTCCCTGGAGGGACCTGGGCACTCGAGGGCCCCGCTGTGGTGCGCACAGCGGCACCGGGTGTCTTGGCAGAGGGAGGGGCGGGTGCAGGAGCTGAAGTGGGATTTCTTTTCCCTTTGGGGCAACTCCTACGAGTGTGCCCCAGCTCCTAGCACAAATAACACCTAACCCCCTCCGTGCCATTGAACACAGTGTATTGAATGCCCTCGTAGGGCACCCTAAAGGACCCCTCCACAGATGCTGTGATCCCCGGAAGCAGAAGCTGTACCTGCCGCCTAAATGAGAGCACATGCCTCAGCGCTCTATCCCTGCAGCCCAGCGGAATTTTTGTTATGGGAGATTTAATATCTCCCAGGGCTTGCAGGCGTGGGCGCATGAGGCTGTCTGGGATGAAGGGGGGCACATTGGACAGGATGATTTTTGTGCCTAACCCCTCCATGGGCTCTATGGGGATGTAGGTCCCCCCTACACTGATGCCTTTCTGCACCAGGGTGTGGGTGGCAGCCAGCGTACTGAGGAAGAAAATGCCCCTCCCATACATCTTGCTGGCCGCCACCACAGCAGAGGGACCCACAACGTCTGCCACAGCCCTCACATAGATCTCCATGTTGAGGCCAGGTGACATTGGGCACCTCACCCCAAGCTTCCTGCTCACACCGGGCGTGGCCCCAGCGTTGTTGTTGCTGGGGTCAACTCTTGCAGCTGCCACCTGCGCCCATGTTGGAACTGGGACTGCAGGGGTTAAACTGACAACAGGAGCTGGGGGAGGTGTGGCCAGGGCACTGGATGTACCAGGCCTAGGGCTGTGGTTATTGATCCTAGGGGCCCCAGTTTTTGGTGTCCGATGTCCAGGTGTGGCCCCCGTTGCTGCACTAGTCCTATTCCCCCCAGGCATGATAAAATAAGCCTCTAAGTAAGGGGAGGAAATAGTGCTTAGGTAGAGAGATGCAGAGAGGAAACTGTCCCTTTAAGAACCAATTAACTGTCTCTGCACAGGGAGGGGAAAAAAACAGCTTTTTAAAAACCTGCTGTAATCTTCTCTTTTCTCCCCTTATTATTTAACTCTCTCTCTTACAAGAAACCACACCACAATATTGAAGGTCTTAAAGTAAGACACAGAGCTCCCAAAAATGCAAATGACAAAAGGAAATCAGGCTTAAATTAAGGTGAAATTAGAAGAAAAAGAAACAACCAGTGGTGGATGAGGTGAGAGGGGTTGAGACAACAGTTTCCAGCCAGCCACAGTGTAGCTTTGCTGGGTTGAATCACTGCAGCCTCTGGGTGAAAACCAAAAACGTTTTTTAAACCTGAAAAAGCACCCAAAACCCTCTAAAAACTCACAGTATACTCACAGTATACTTCCCCACAGATCCACAGCAAAATATAACAAATAAAGAAAGAATAAAGCTGATTAATAACCAAATGCCTGGGAGCTCTTCACACACGCTTCCGAGTGAGAAGCTAGAGATAGGTCAGGGAGAGAAGAGGAGGAGACAGAAGGGGCAGTAGCCTGTACAGCTAGGGAGGCGGAGACAGGGGGAACCTGATAAGAAGAGTCTGTGCTCACGCCCCCTGTAAGCTGGGGATGCGCGCACACAGGTTGCAAAACAGGCGCGGCCCGCACGCAGCAGGGGAAGACCGCAGGAGGGGGACGGAGCCAAGAGGAAAGGAATGCACACGAGGCCTGTGCCCGCGCGATGGCCAGCAAAGGCAGAGAGGAGCATGTACGTGCGTCCTCCGTGGGCTGAGGGAGTGCACGCACCGGACGCGTCACCAGGCGCGCGGATGGCCGTGCCGCGGGCACCACGCGAGGAGGGGCAACGGGATGGATGGCACCACAGGGGAAGGTAAAGGAGCTACCACAGGGGAGAGGGAGCGGGGAGGATCAAAGCAGGGGCTAAGGGAGCGCGTGAGTATGCGAGACCTGCGGGGAACACGCTGTGGCAAGGGGAGAGAGGTAGAAGGTGAAGGAGAGGAGTGGGAAGGAGTGGAAAGTGTAACATGCGATGGGAGAGAGGGACAAAGAGAGGAAGGAATCTCCTGAGTCGTCACAGTATCCCCCCCTTGAGGATCATTTTCCGAGTGATCCAACCACGGCTTAAGGGGGAATTTCTGGTGAAACTGGGAAAGCAACCTTGGGGCGTGGATGTGATGTTCCAGTATCCAGGAGCATTCCTCAGGACCGTAGCCCTTCCAGTGTACTAAGAATTGAAGTCCTTTTTTGGAGATACGCGAGTCGATGAGAGACTGTATCTCGTACTCCTGTTGACCCAGGGTGGACACTGGACTAGGTCTCCGAGAGGGATCTGGGAAATGAGGGCTGGACACAAATTCCTTAAGGAGAGAAACGTGAAAGACCGACGGAATTTTCATTGAGGGGGGAAGCTCGAGGCGATAGGCTACAGGATTAACCTTCTCTAGGATTTTGAATGGTCCCAAGAATCTAGGAGACAGTTTGGGTGAAGGAGTTTTGAGCCTAATATTTTTGGACGACAGCCAGACCAGATCACCAGGTTTGAACGAAGGACCTTTTTGGCGGTGACGATCAGCCTTTGTCTTTTGCTTGGCCACCGCAGACCGTAAGGATTTGAGAATCTTTTTCCAGGATTCTTGCAAGTTGGTGATATGAGTCGGGTGCCGGAACACCAGAAGGAGAAGGTGAGAGAGGGAGACTACTGGGGTGAAAGCCACAGTTGATGAAGAAAGGAGACTCCTGAGTAGACTCGTTCTTTAAGGAATTAATGGCAAATTCGGCCCATGGTAGAAGATCCACCCAGTTATCTTGTGAGTCAGAAATGAAGCACCTTAGGTACTGTTCGAGAGTTTGGTTCATCCTTTCAGTTTTCCCATTGGTTTGTGGAGGATATCCACAGGAGAACAAGAGGGAGATACCCAATCTTTGAGAGAAAGCTCGCCAGAATTTTGAGATGAACTGGGACCCACGGTCTGAGACGATAGAAATGGGAACGCCATGCAGCCTGAAGATCTCTTTGGAGAAGACATCCGCCAAGGTGGCCGAGTTTGGAAGGCCCTTGAGGGAATAAAGTGAGCCTGCTTTGAAAATCTATCAACCACGACCAAAATAGTGTTCATCCCTTTGGACACAGGCAGTTCAACGATAAAGTCCATCGAAATGTGTTTCCAGGGTTGTTCAGGAATGGGAAGGGGTAGCAGAAGTCCAGAAGGCTTATGATGGAGGGTTTTACTCTGGGCACATACCGGAAAGGTGGAAGTAAAATTGAGAATATCTTGATTCATCTTAGGCCACCAAAAATTCCATTTAATGAGATCAGCTGTCCTCTTGAAGCCTGGATGACCAACTGCTCTAGAGGAGTGACCTCAGAGTAGGACATTATGGCCGAAACGTGGAGCCCCATAGAGACGTCCTTCTGGTACCCTAAACCTGTTAGGAATATGTGCTTGTGCCTTGTGGATCTCGTCCAATACATCAAAGTTGTTAGCCGAGACTATGCACTTGGCCGGGAGAATAGGTTCTGAGATTTCCTTAGCCTCGGTACCAGAGACAAACTGACGAGAAAGGGCGTCCGCTTTAACATTTTTGGTACCAGGAATGTAAGAGACGGTGTAGTTGAAGCGGGAAAAGAAGAGTGACCAGCGAGCCTGGCGGGAGCCCAAGCGACGGGCACCCTCAATATATAACAATTTTTTGTGGTCAGTGAGAATGGCGATTGGTTCTTTGGAACCCTCTAAAAGATGTCTCCATTCCTGGAGAGCCAACTTAATGGCCAAAAATTCACGATTACCGACATCATAATTCTTTTCTGCTGCTGAAAATTTCCGTGAAAAAAACCCACAAGGATACAGTTTCTCTTGGGGCGAAGTCCTCTGGGACAGAACTGCGCCAGTTCCTGCGTCTGAGGCATCAACCTCCAAAGTAAAGGGGAGGGAGGTATCCAGATGATGAAGGATGGGGGCAGACACGAACGCCTACTTGAGAGTCTCAAAGGCTGCGATGGCCTCTGGTGACCAGGATGAGACATCGGCGCCCTTCTTGGTCAAGGCGGTAATGGGAAGGGCAATGGAAGAATTTTTTTTGATAAACTTCCTGTAATAATTGGTGAAGCCAAGAAAACGTTGCACAAACTTGAGCGAATTATGGAGTGGCCAATCGAGGACCGCCTTCAGCTTCTCTGGGTCCATGGAGAAACCTTGGCTGGAGATGATATAGCCTAGGAAGGCCGTGGAAGCCTGGTGAAACAAACACTTCTCCATCTTGGCGTAAAGATGGTTAAAACGAAGCCTGGAGAGCACAAGTTTGGTATGTTGAATGTGTTCCTCCAGATTTTTAGAAACAATAAGGATGTCATCTAGATAGACAATGACAAAAGTTCCCAAAACATCACGGAAGATGTCGTTCATAAATTCCTGAAATACGGCCGGGGCGTTACACAGCCCAAAGGGCATAACAAGGTATTCATAGTGTCCAGAACGTGTGTTAAATGCTGTTTTCCACTCGTCTCCCTATCTTATGCGAATAAGATTATAGGCACCCCTTAAGTCCAGTTTTGAAAAAATAGAGGACCATTGGAGACGATCAAACAGTTCAGAAATGAGCGGAAGCGGATACCTGTTTTTCACCATGATCTTATTGAGTCCGCGGAAGTCTATGCATAGCCTTAGAGATCCATCCTTCTTCACACAAAAAACCCAGCTCCCCACTATGAATTTTTCAAATACCTCCAGATCCGAGCATTCTACAATATATTAGCCCCTTACCCAGCACTGACTAATTTTGAAAAGCTCTGTCTGGTAGAATCAGACACTTTGGGACTCACATCGCAGTTATACGGGGAGGTGGTCGGTTCTGAGGTCCCCGAGTAGAGACACCCGAGATATAGATCCCAGTGGGAGTCTGACCTAGGAGAATCCCTGGAAGACGAGGATTGGAACAAAATCTATCTAGCAGCTGCCAAAAGCTTAATTTGCGCCACACTTAAGGAGAATGCATATAAGGTCCTAATGAGATGGTACCACACCCCGCTAAAATTAGCAAGGTATGTGCCGGGACTCTCCCCGCTGTGCCCTCGACAGTGTGGAGAGTCGGCTGACCTGTTACATATGCTGTGGTCTTGCCCACGGATCGCCCCTCTCTGGGAAGAAATTCGAGATTGGACTCAGAGGATCTTGGGCCTCCCGATTCCTCTAGACCCATGGCTGTTCTTGCTGAACAGACCACTAGAAGGGCTCTCAAGAGCAAGCAATAAACTAATTGGGCATATTGCCCTAGCGACCCGGTGCGAGATCACAGCAGTATGGTAACTTAATGAAACCCCATCCATTCCCAAGATTCGAAACAGAATTTGGTTTGTCTGCCAGATGAAAAAGTTAACGAGTCTGGTTAATGACACTGGCATCAACTAACTAAAAATCTGGATACCGTGGCTAGCCCAAACAGACATCCCCGGGGTGGAGCACGACACAATATGGCATTGATAGTTCGAGGTGCATTCTCCTTCGGTGAGTAAAGACCTTATTCCACTTCCACACAAAGGCCTCAGGTGCCACGTTCAACTAGACAAAAAGGTTCCTCAATAACAATGATGTGAAGATGGGCTCCAATAAACAGTCTTCAGAAACTCCATCCGCAATCCTATCATCCCACCCCCCTCAGTAGTCCCACCCCTACCATCCTTCTCCCTCCTGTGTCACCCACCCCATCACCCGGTAAATTGTTATGTATGATACTCAAATACGCAAACGATTTACCTACCGAGAATTTTGGTGATGTCTGAGTCAGTCTTGTCTTTTGTTTTCTTGTCGTCACCCCTAGTGCAATATATCACTTTTTCATGTTAGCTGAATTTTATTCTAATTGCTTATATGAGTGTCATTTTATACTTTGTTCCTGTACCTTACCTCAATAAAAATATAAGTTATAAAAAAAAAAAAAAAAAAAACCAGCACCGGCAGGACAGGTGGAGTTGCTGATGAACCCTTTTTCCAGGTTTTCTTGAATATAAGTAGTCATGGCCTCGGTCTCCGGGATAGAGAGTGGGTAAGACTTAGACTTCGGCAGGACAGTCCCTGGAATGAGGTCGACCGGGCAATCGTATGGGCGATGAGGAGGGAGGACCTCTGCTTGTACCTTGTTGAACACGTCCAGGTACTCATGGTACACGGCAGGCAGGGACGAACGATCAGCGGGTATGGAGTCCAGACCAGCAAGCACAACCACGGGTGGATCCGCTGGCATAGTATCTGCGGATAAGGGCCACTGGATGGGCAAGGTACCAGACCAATCAATGCGCGGATTGTGGAGTTGAAGCCAAGGCAATCCTAATATAATTTGTACGGAAGGAGACTGGAAAACGTCAAATACAATTACCTCCTTGTGACCATCAGCCAGGGTCAAGGTAAGAGGAATAGACTCCCATGAAAGCCGGCTGGAGCAGTCGTCCGTCGATGACCTCAAGGCCAACTGGGCTCTTCCTTCTGACCATGGGGATTTGATTCTCCACTGCAAACTGCTGGCCCAGGAAATTACCGCCTGATCCGGAATCTATGAACGCTTCGACCTTTACAACAAGGTTGGGACCCTCCAGCGTGGCTGGTAGCATCAGCTTCTTTGGGAGAGCTTTGGAAGGAGAGGGGTTAGGAGAGACAGTACCCAGTAGAAGCCCCTCTACCTTTACTGGGTGTGCCCGTTTCCCGGCTTCAAGGGACAATTCTGGAGACGATGTTCCCAGGAAGCACAGTAGAAACACAGCCTGTTGTGATGCCGCCGCGCTCTCTCATTTGCCTGGAGTTGTTGACTGCCGACCTGCATAGGTTCTGTAGCCTCCAGGGCCAGGAGAGGAGTAGCGACTGACCTGTGAGAAACAACAGAGAGAGAAGAACAGGAACAGTGTCTCTCGTGTTGTCACTCCTGCGTGCGCTGATCCATGCGTACGCTCAGGGTGATGAGTTCCTCCAGGGATGTAGGTCGGGCGTGAGTAGCCAGATCGTCTTTCAGCATATCAGAGAGTCCATGCCAATACGCGGCTGCGAGCGCCTCATCATTCAATTGGACTTTGGCCGCCAGCGTTCGAAATACGATGGCGTATTTGGCAGATGAATTTCGACCCTGGGAAACATGGAAGAGGGAGAAGGCAGCTGTCTCGTGCCGTGCATGGGTATCAAACACAAGTTGGAATTCATGTCTGAATAAGGTATAGTCTTGCGTTATTTCGCTTCCACGCTCCCATAGGGGAGAGGCCCAGGCAAGGGCATCTCCGGTCAGTAGGGCGTAAATAGAAGCAATCTTAGCACGGCCAGTAGGAAACAGAGAGGGAGACATCTCAAACTGCACCTCACATTGGTTTAAGAACCCGCAGCAGTTGAGGGGGTCCCCATCGTAGTAATTCGGAGAGGGAATCCGTGGGCCAGGACTGGCGTAAGTATTGGCCATTGTTGGCGCAGAAGCCATGGAACCCTCATGATGGGTGAAAGTGGCTAATTGCTGGGAAACCGTGGACAGCTGATCGCTAACAAAGCGTAAGGCCTCTATGGTAATACTTGTACCCACCTCAGGGGGGTCTGCGTTTGTTGGGCTCTGCATAATGTCACGCCTATATGCCCGCAGACCAAGCTAGACCCCAGTACTGAGGTGGGAACAGTATGATACCACACACCCACAGCAGTGGGAGCAAGCCCGGAGTGTGGTATAGCGTTGCTGGGCCTATTGGAAGAGTTGTTAGTGTATACTTGCAACGCTTGGGGAATGTCCGTGAGAATAGTCGTGTCCGTTTGCCAATGTCCAGGGATCCAGAGGGTAGAGTCATCAGAGGGCAAGCCAGGTCCTAGGAAGCCAGAGGTCAGCGAAGTCGTATGTGGAGCAGGTTTCAAAGGGGTACCAGAGAGCAGAATAGTCCAGGGTAAGCAGAGGTCAAAGCCAGGGAAATCCAAAGTAACACAGGAGCAGGTAATCAAGGGAGCACAGCATATGTCAGGTACACACAGGGAAACAGGAACTATGCAGAGCGAGGAAGAGGTGGACAGACAGGGATTATAAAGGAAGGTGCACCAATGACAGAGAGGGGAGGAGTAGAGAGAGAAGTGGGAGAAGCTAGAGATAGGTCAGGAAGAGAAGAGGAGGAGACAGAAAGGGCAGTAGCCTGTACAGCTAGGGAGGCGGAGACAGAGGGAACCTGATAAGAAGAGTCTGTGCGTGCGCCCACTGTAAGCTGGGGATGCGCACGCACAGGTTGCAACACAGGCGCGGCCCGCACAGAGCAGGGGAAGACCACAGGAGGGGGACGGAGCCAAGAGGAAGGGAATGCACGCACCAGACGTGTCACCAGGAGCGCGGAGCGCCGTGCCGCGGGCACCATGCGAGGAGGAGGCAACGGGATGGATGGCACCACAGGGGAAGGTAAAGGAGCTACCGCGGGGGAGAGGGAGCAGGGAGGATCAAAGCAGGGGCTAAGGGAGCACGTGAGTCGTCGAGACACAGCGAGACCTGTGGGGAACACTCTGCGGCAAGGGGAGAGAGGTAGAAGCTGAAGGAGAGGAGTGGGAAGGAGTGGAAAGGGTAACAGGAGATGGGAGCGAGGGACAAGGAGAGGAAGGAATCTCCTGAGTCGTCACATCATATTCGGGTCGGACCACCTTGGGGTTGGGGGGAGCAGTGAACAGCCTCTCTGCAACATCAAGCCCAGTGATCCGGCTGCTGCGGGGGCTGGTGCTGCTCTGCATGTGCAGCAACATCAACTTTAATGCCAAGCATGTCCCGGGGAGATTAAACGTGATAGCAGACGCCTTATCGCGGTTCAATTGGACAGCGTTTAGGCGAGCAGCGCCAGCGGCAAATGCCTTGGGTCTAAAGTGCCCACGTCACCTTTGGCAGATAGGGATATCCGACTAATGGACTTGGTCCAGAAGTCGCTAGCCCCACGCACCTGGAAAACCTACCTCCGGCCTTGGCACACATGGCTAGCATTCAAGGCAAAGGACAGAGTTTAGGGTAAGCGAGGTAGCAGCGCGCAGATCATTAGCTTCCTACAGGCCCAGAAGACAGCTGGCACGACGTGGGCCAAGTGTTGGACCATGTTGGCAGGTTTGGCTTTCTTACTGATGCTCCATAACTGGAAGGACATAACTGAGGATTTCATAGTAAGGAGAATCCTCATAGGCTGGGGTAGAGGCGAAGCCAAGAGAATGGATGGTAGGGAGCCGTTAACACTAGACAGGCTTGAGGTATTGATGATGGCAACAAAAGAGGTATGTGTCAATACAGTGGAAAGGGAACTGTTCAGAGTAGCATTTGTCGTGGCTTTCTTTGGCACCTTCAGGGTCGGCGAACTAGTGGCGGCATCTAAAGCAAGCCAGGGTGTGGGTTTGCTTTTCGCAAACGTGATTATCAATGCTGCGTCTGTGGCATGCAAGATTCACAGGTCTAAAACCGAAGAAGCGGGAAGGGGAGCGTGGGTCCACCTCACGAGGAACCGTAATGAAAGTATGCCCAGTGGCATTGATTAAGCGCCACGCAAGGCATAGGCCCAAGGTAGCTTTATTCTAAAGCTTGCCGGGTGCATAGCGGGCTAGCCACGGGTCTGTTCTCCGTTTAAAAATGGAGTTTCCCACGCGGCGGCCGCTTCAATAGATAAGCGCTAATGGCGCTTACTATTGAAAGCGCCCGAGGCACGGGAAAACCGGACGGTTATCGGCCGAAGACAGCCGCGCGCCACCCGCGTTATTTTTAAACTGCGGGGGCAGCCGCATTAGATTTAGCCCGGCCGCTACTGTACTATGAAAATTTTACTTAAGCGAACTATGTACCCAAATAAACCAGTGTGGGTATAATACTTGACCTATATACAGCGAAACTAAACATGTCTTTGCCATCATCCCCGACTATCTGTTTACCTCACCCCTTCGTACTCGGTGAAAACTTCATTGCTGCGGCAGAGTTCCATGTGGGCAGCCCCCCTTCCCCCTCTTCAGTGGCCCATCGCATTCGGGGTTTCTGCCCCTCTAGTTACACATTACCCTGTTTTGTCTGTTATGTTAGCCTAATTCGAGCCAGGTCCCAGTCCGTCAATCCCTTCTCCCCTCCAGATGAATAATTTGTTTATTATGACCACCCCCCCAATTCCCTCCCCCCTTCTCCCCCCGCCACCCACTACCAGTCTCTTTGATTCCATGGAGGGGACTCAGCTTCCTTGTGACCTTGAATCATTGTGCGAGTAGTCTCTGGGCCTGGAACAGCGACGGTACGCATTGATAACCATCTTGTCAACCTCCCCTTTAAGCAGGGCATCCTAGGTTCCCCCTATCGGCTTCCCCGAGGACCTCGACTGCAGGCAAGTGGAGAGAAATGTTATATGGCCGGCTCGGTACAAATGTGGAGGATCACCTCCAATCTTGTCCTCTTAATTACCTTCTTACCCTCCCAACCTTAAGATAATCTTATCACCCCCTCAACCCCATCCATCCTATCAGAGGGAAGCCGCTCTCTCTGCTTCCACTTGGGCGTTCTCTCATCCCTTTCCCAGCCATACCTCTGCACGGGTGCCTCTCTCTCTTTCTCTCTCCATATTCTCCACCTTCTCTCTCGCTTTCTCTCTCCACCATTTCTCCCCCGCTCCCGTTCTTCCCCCTTCTTTCACTCCCCCCCTGCTCCGCCCCTCTGCCTCCCGCTCCCCTCTTCCCCCCCACTCTCCCCCCCCCCACTCTCTCTCTCCCCCCACTCTCTCTCTCCCCCCACTCTCTCCCCCCCCACTCTCCCCCCCCCCACTCTCTCCCCCCCTTCTCTCCCCCCCTTCTCTCCCTCCCCCCCGCATTCTTTCTCCCCCCCTCTCTCTCCCTTCTCCCCCCTCCCCCCTTATGGGTGGGCAACTTATGTGGTGGTGTTAATGGAGTCGCTGCGATTCCTCCTGTCTCCGACGGTTTCCTTCTCTCCCCATCATCGTGCCTCCTGCTCCCCTCTGCGCCCCTCTCTGAGGAGCATCATAGATCAGCCAGGCCTGTTGCTCCTGCCAGTCCTCCTGCCACCAGGGGGCTCCCTCAGCCAATCCGTCCTCGAAGGTCCACGATGCCACTATGCCGTCACCCACCACCAGGAGTCTCCCTCAGACCGTTCTCTTGCTGCAGCTAAGATGGCCGTGCTTCATTTTCCCGCCACCAGGGGACCTCTTCTCCTGCCTTGTTCCCCAGATGTGGTGAAAATGGCCGCGCCGCTCTCTTCCCGCCACTAGAGGGAATCAGCTACCCACCGTCCACATCTTGTGAAGTTTTGAGCCGGGGAAGGCTCCTTTAAATCCTGGCTTGGGGATGATTAGCATTGGAAAGTCAGTTAAACACTTTGTTTGCTCCCTGACGGCTCCACACGCTGCCAAGACGCCTCTGGAGCTGGAGCCTCTGCTGGACGCTGCTGCTCAGGACCCAAGGAAGAGACAGGTAAGCCAATTTTTTTCAGAAACTCTGCACCCCCATCCAGGTGTTTAAGGGTGAAAGTCACACCATTTTTTATGACCATCAAGCCAAAGGGAAATAGCCATCTATAGCGTACCCCATTGTCACGCAGGACCCTGGTAATGGCTGACAGGGCTCTTCTTTTTGTCAGGGTTTGTGGGGCCAGGTCCTGGAACACCTGTAGTTTCACTCCCTCAAACTCCAGGGCCTTGGTTGCTCTAGCAATTTGGCAGATATTTTCTTTTATTTTAAAATAATGTAGCCTAATGATGATGTCCCTCGGCTGGTCACCCTGTTGCGGTCGAGACCGCAGAGCACGGTGACATCTGTCGAACTATAGCTCTGCTTCAGTTTTATCTGGCAACATATGCTGGAGCCAGTTTGAGGTGAATTCTTCTGTGTCCGACACCGATTCCGGTACCCCTCGCAGGCGTATATTATTACGCCGGTCTCGGTTTTCGGAGTCCTCCTGCCGGTCTTGCATGTCTGTGATCATTTTGTAGAGTTGGGCCGTGGACTTTTCATTTTTTTTGTATAGAGCTAGCATGTGCGTCCACTTTATTTTCCAGTGTGTTAGTTCTTTCCCCTATTCTGTCAACGTCCTTCCTGAGCTTCCATAGCTCTTTCTGAAAGAAGGTCTTCATTTCTGAGCAGAACACCTTCATGTCTTGTCTTGTGACCCAATCTTGGTCCGTGGCCTCCGCTCTGCTCGCGGGACTGCTCGCGGACCTGTCACTCTCTGAATCCGAGCCCGCCATTTGCCTGCTGTCTTCCCCTCCACTTACTTACGTCGGCTCTCCTTTTTGGAACTAGTCGGTCACCACGGAGGTTCTTTTACGTGTCACCGCTCTCTTTGGCATCCTTGGGAGCTCCGGTTACTGAATCTCCACTTGTCTCTGTGATTTACTGTTTTTTGTGCTTTTTATTGCTTAATAATTGTGCCGGTAGGGACGGAGCATCTTACTTAGGCTTCCATACACCTAGCCGCCTCGCATGCGCCTCTCAGTGATGGTTTTAAATGTGAAGACAGGAAACTTTTTCTTTTTAAAAGGCATTGCAGCTGGGAGATTCATCTGCAATCTGGGACAAATAAATATGGTGTAGGGGAATGCACATTATTATACACAGTTTACACATTAACCCCTTCAGTCCCAACACGATTTAGGGGCTGCCAGTCGGGTGTAACCCCTTTATTACTGTCCTGGCCCCCCTCGATCGTAACACCACACCCCCCCCTTTAGGGTCGGCCTCCGGACAATCCATGCAAGGCTTAAGGGGAAACTTTTGATGAAATGCCCGGGTCAGCCTGGGAGCATATACATGGTCCTGCGGAATCCATGACCTCTCTTCTGGGCCAAAACCCCTCCAATGTACCAAATATTGGCGTCCTCTTCTTGAGAGATGGGAGTGCAGGATGGACTGAACCTCAAACTCCTCTTGTCCGTTTACCAGCCTGGGACGAAGTGTGACATGTTGGGTTTGTGGGTTTGGTATGAATGGCTTTAGTAGAGAGTAGTGAAAAGCAGACGGAATTCTCATAGTTGCGGGCAATTTTAGTTGGTAGTTAACCGGATTAATTTTTTCCAATATTAGAAATGGTTTGATACAGTATTTCTGGGTGCTAGTTTCGGGGAAGTGACCTTTAAACGGATGTTTTATGTGGATAACCATACCTTCTGACCTGGCGCATAATTGGGTGGTTTCTGACGGTGGCGATCGGCCTGTCTTTTCTGCATAGTAGTGGCCCGTCTGAGATTATCTTGGATTCTTGCCCAGGAGGCCTGAAGGTCCTGAATCCTATCTTTAGCGACCGGAACTCCTGTACTGGGACCTGACTTGGGAAGGACAGAAGGGTGAAACTCATAGTTAGAGAAGAATGGAGACTGTAGAGTGGACTCGTTCCTGAGGTTATTATGTGCAAACTCTGCCCATGGAAGTAGATCAAGCCAGTTGTCCTGAGAATCGTGACGAAGCAATGAAGGAACTGCTCTAGGAACTCGTTGGTCCGCTCCGTTTATCCATTAGTCTGCGGGTGATATCCAGAAGAGAAGTGAAGTGCCACATTGAGTTTTTTGCAGAAGGCCATCAAGAATCTTGACACGAACTGTGACCCCCGGTCTGAAACTATGGTTTGGGGTGACCCATGCAGCCTCGAGACCTCCTTCAGGAATACTTTGTCTAATTTAGGGGCACTGGGTAAGACCCTGAGCGGAATAAAATGTGCTTGTTTGGTGAAGCGGTCGACCACTACTAATATCGTGTCCTTCCCCTTGGATTTGGGAAGGTCGACGATAAAATCCATCGCGAGATGTACCCATCGATGAGGAATGGGAAGAGGTTGCAGGAGTCCCGGGGTTTAATTCCGTGGGGTCTTGTTTTGTGTGCAGGTGGAACATGCTGATACGTTATTCTGAATGTCCTTTCAAATGCCTAGCCACCAGAAAGTTCACTGTAAGAGGTCTATAGTCCTTTTGGTCCCTGGATGACCTGCAGTCTTGGAGGCATGCCCCCATTGCATTACCTTGTAGAGAAAGGTCGGAGGCGTGAATAAGCGTCCGTCTGGCACCCTGAGACCTTGAGGGATTTGGTATTGAACCTTGGAGATTTCAGACAGGGCGTCAAAGGTATTGGCCCAAAGGACACAGTTAGGGGGAAGAATAGTCTCTTGGTGGTCCTCGGTTTTATCCTCCACTGCGAACTGCCATGAAAGTGCATCCGATTTCACGTTTTTTGAGTTCGGGAGATGGGATATGATGAAGTTGAACTGGGTAAAGAAGAGAGACCATTGTGCCTTCTGGGAACTCAAGCGTCGAGCAGTCTCAATATAAAGCAGGTTTTTATGATCTGTAAGGATGGTGACGGGATTTTCTGCACCTTGCAGCAGGTGGCGCCACTCCTCCAATGCCATCTTGATTGCGAGGAGCTCACGGTTACCCACATCATAATTTATTTCTGCCGCGGATAATTTTCAAGAGAAAAATGCACAAGGATGTATATGGCCTGTTGGTTCCTCCTCTGGGATTGGATTGCTGCTGCTCCTATATCTGAAGCATCCACCTCGAGAGTAAAAGGCTGTCCGGGATCACGGTGCACCAAGATGGGCGCTGTGCCGAAAGCTTTCTTTAAGACATCAAACGCCATGATAGCCTCAGGAAACCATAGTGCTGGGTTGGCGTTCTTCTGGGTGAGGGTTGTGATGGGTGAGGGGTGCAACTACCGCAGAGAAATTCTTTTTGAACCTGCGGTAATAATTGGCAAAGCCCAAGAACCTCTGAACCGCTTTCAGGGAGAGAGGGCGAGGCCAGTCTATGACTGCTTCTACTTTAGCTGGGTCCATAGCAAGACCTGTGTCCGAGATGATGTATCCCAAGAACGAGATAGATGACTGGTGAAACTGGCACTTTCCTTGTTTTGCAAACAGATGGTTTTCCAGCAATCTCTGAAGTATCTGTTTAACGTGCCTTGTGTGTTCCAGGGCGTTCTCGGAAAATATGAGAATATAGTCCAGGTAGACCATGATGTGCTGATCTAGAAGATCTCTGAAGACATCATTCACAAAATCTTGAAACACTGCGGGCGCATTACAGAGACCAAAGGGCATTACTAGGTACTCGTGTGCCAATCCCAAGTGTTGAAGGCCGTCTTCCATTCATCACCCTGACGGATCCGAACCAGGTTGCAGGCCCCCGGAGGTCAAGCTTGGAGAAGATAGAGGCGTCCTGTAACCTGTCTAATAGTTCCGCAATCAGGGGTAGCGGGTACCAGTTCTTAATAGTAACCTTGTTGAGGCCATGGTAATCTATACATGGACGCAACATACCATCCTTCTTCTTTACAAAAAAGAAACCTGCCCCTGCTGTTGAAGACTTGCGAATAAAGCCCCTCTGCAAATTCTCCAGTATGTAGTCTCTCATGGCCTTGGTTTCAGGAGGAGATGGAGGGTAAGAGAAGCCTTTGGGAGGTATGGTGCCTGGGAAAAGATCTGTGGGGAAATCATAGGCATGATGGGGTGGCAGTTCTTCTGCTTGGGTCTTGTCAAAGACATCCCTGAACTCACAGTAGATATCCGGGAGTTGGGACCTGCTTGGTTCCGGAACCAAGGCCTCTACTAGAGTTTTGGGAGAATCTAGACAAGCTTCTCGACACCAACCTCCCCAAGCGATGGGCTGTGATTGGACCCAGTCGATCTGGATGTTATGGAGCTGGAGCCAGGGAAGACCCAGTATCACATCTATCGCTGGCGTGCGAATGGCATCCAGCTGTATCCATTCGGAATGACCACCGGTCATCTTGAGACAGAGGGGGATGGTCTGCAGGGATATGAAAGTGGGCTGTAATGGCCTCCCATCAATGGCTTTGAGAGCCACGGGTCGATCCTTGGCTGTCAGCGGAATCTGATTCCTTTCTGCAAAACCCTGATCGACAAAGTTTCTGCCGGAACCGGAGTCCAGAAAGGCCTTTATGTCGGTGTCCCCAAAGTCTCCTTTTAATATGACTTGGAAGGTAGTTTGGGAGAGGAAGAAGAGGTTATCATGCCCAGTGTAGTTCTCCCGATACTCACTGGGCTTTGGCGTTTCCCAATTTAGATGGACAGGTGATTGCAAGGTGTCCACTATTTCCACAGTAGAGACAAAGACCTGTGTGACGTCGGCATTGTTTTTCTGCCGGACAGGCGAGTACCTCCCAACTGCATGGGCTCCTCTGCAGTTAGAGAGGTGGAATCCCCGGAACCTGCATGTGGAACGGAAGTCAGTTGTATACCTCTTTGACGCTTTCCCCTCTCCCCTCTTCATTCCTGAAGCCGCTGGTCCATACGAATGAAGAGCGTGATGAGCTCCTCCAATCTGGTGGGTTGTTCCAGAGTGGCCAATTCATCCTTGAGGGATTCGGTTAACCCTTGCCAAAAGACTGCGGCCAGTGCTTCATCATTCCACTTCATCTCCGCTGCGATGGTGCAGAATTCAAGCGCATAGCGGGCCATGGAACGATTTCCCTGTGAAATATTGAGAGAAGATGCAGCAGTTACCCTCCTTCCTGGTGTGTCGAACACCCTACGGAATTCCCTGCAGAATCAATCCAGGTCGGAGGTTAGATCCGGACATTGCTCCCATATAGGTGTGGCCCAGGCCAGGGCGTTGTCGGTCAGTAATGAGATTATATAAGCCACCTTTGAGTGGGAAGAGGGAAAGTGAGAGGGTAGTAATTCGTAGCGATTGGGAGTGGGTAGACAAGGTTCAGCGGATGCCACCAGGACCACAGGTGGTTGAGTAGGAGGAGCAGGCGCAGCGGTAGCGGTGGTGGGATTGGCCAGGAGAGTTTTAAGTTGGACATAGATGGTGCCTAGGGAGCATTGGAGCAGTTCCATTTGCTGATGATTTTGCGAGAGGCAAGCCTCTACTTTCTTGTATAGCCCGTCATGTTCATGTAAGCTTTGACCCACCTCAGCGTGGTGTTTGTTGGGCTGAGCATAATGTCACGCATGATCACCACAAACCGGACTGGACCGCGAGGCCGAGGTGGGGGTATATGAAAACCACCACCCTACAGCCGCGAGAGCGGGTCCATAAAGCAGGGTAGGTGTGGGTAGCCGGGTCAGGGTAGTTGAGTGTAGGATCATAGAGGTACTTGTCATAATCAGGATTGGAGAAGTCAAGAGTAGTAGAGTTCGAAGCCGAGATCGAGGATTGGAGAGATCAAGAGTAGTAGAGTTCGAGGTCGAGGATTGGAGAGATCAAGAGTAGTAGAGTCCGAAACCGAGGTCGAGGTTGCCAGAGGTCAGGAGTCCGGGTACAAAGCTGAGGTCTGGGTACAAGAAGAACAAACTGCGAGGTAGCTTGTAGCAAGCACCACAGAAGACTGACTATGCAATAAATCAGAATACACTTAATACAACACTTACTGGGATTGGGGAATGAAATAAAATGTCCTTTGCAAGAAAGCGCAAGAAATGCAGTCTCTGGTTTGAAGTCTGTTTGGCTAGATCGCAAGTTGACGATCTAATAACTTCGCCAAATAAAGGAATTTCGTAGAAGTTCGTAAGAATTTGTTCGGGAGTCATCAGGGCTAACGAAATCCAGAGTTTGGGCTAAATCCGTGGTTGCGATGTTATTAACCCCTTGCATCCTGGAACCACTACCGGTGTACGTGAACAGAATCTTGTGCAAAGCTTGGTTACGTCATGAGTCACACCAGGGATAGTACGGCGGTCAGTTTTATAGGGTACACAGACCTATCTGTAACATGCCTGCCCAATCCCCTCCGTGGGAACACTTTACCCACCAATCTCCGATTTGCCCGTTGTTTGCAAAACCGGGCAAAAAAAGGCTTTCCTGTTTGCACCGCGCATGTGTTAGCTTGACACCAATGCAACTTAGCATACCTGGGGTACCCCCTTTTCCTGGTGAACCTTGGTCTGCGGTTGGCTCCATGGTGTGAAGGGCTCATGCTGAGTACCGGGATCTGGCACTCCACAATATCCCGGCCACTTCAACACTTTAGACCTCTGAGTCTTTTCATTCCCGGCATTATTGTGGGGGGGGATTGTGCGTGTGTAATCGGGGGGGATTTGGGAACTGGAATCTATGAGAAGGGGTTAGTTAATGGAGGAGGGGGAGAGTGAGGAGAGAGGGGGTGTATGAGGGAGTGAGGAAGAGAAAGGGGTGAGGATGGATGAGAGCAAGTGAAGAAGAGAGGGGGTAAGAGTGAGATGGGGAGGAGAAATACATGGGAAGAGGGGGGAAGTAGAGGGGCTTGTGAGGGTTAGGGGAGGAGGCCTGTCGAAGCTCTAGTCCTGGGCCCAAGGAAATTTTTCGACAGCCCTGAGTGCACTTGCTATTGGTTTTATTTTTATATTTGTTTTTCTGGTTCCTTTTTGTCCAATTTGGTTCTGGAAACCAAGCAGTATTGCAGTTCAACTGATTAGCCAATGTGAAAGAGATAGCATGCATAAGCGCTATCACTAGATCATGCCTCTATAGTGATTAAATGGTGATGAACAAATAGTGATATAACACAAAAACAAGTGATAAAATGTCCAAAATAAGTAGGAAGTCTCTTAATTGGAACATTGCCTAGTAACTGATTAGCCGGCTTCGCCAGACAATCAGGTAAACTAGTACAAAATATACCTCCTCCACCAGCATCACCCCCATGCAAAGCCCTATTTCAGGTTCTGGAGGGAGTTAGCAGATCATTTCGCTTGTAAAGCAAGTACAAATCGGGTGGTTTGTCACTTATTAAAGATGCGGTTTAGAAAATACGATTGGCAATAGATATCGTTTTTTCAAACATTTCATATTGTGACTTCTGAACAAGCCAAAATTTACACTACAGTGCTACAATAGGCCCCTTAGGGTCTACGTTTCACATCCATACATGTATATATAGTACATATAAATCTATATACTATTTATAAATACATGGGATTTTTTTACATTTGTTTTTTATTTGTTATCTCAATGGCCTACAGATCTATAAGCCATTATTAGATATAGAGGGGTTACGGGGGTTCGGTGTAATGGGGATGGGTACTGCAGTTTTAGTGAATATTAAATAGGTGTCTATGGGCATCATGCAGTAAGCAGCGGAAAGGCAATTCTCGCCACTTTCCCGACTAAAAAGCCTATCCGTATTCAGTAACGGCCGAGAAAGTGGCGAGATTAAAAAAAAACGCCAGTTTGGCTGGCGGTTTTTTTTTTCCGCCGGTGGCGGGGCGAGAAGGCACTTTCCGCCTAAAAATCCAACTTTATCCGCCACGCTGTATTCTAGTAGAGGCGAGTAGCTAAGCGGAGCTATTCGACTCTCTAGAATACCGTTTTGCTGGCGTATCAGCCACGCAAGAAAAAGATGGCAAGTTGCTGCTCAGAGGCAGCGGATGAGTGGCGGATCGGCACTTACAACTTACTACTCCTTTAGTGTGGTACAGATGGAGCTCTTCGCTGCTGCCTATAGGATACTGTCCCATTCGTCGTCCTCTAGTGTGTCCCCTAAGTCAGCTTCCCATTGCCTCATGTAATTAAGTCTAGGCGCGTCGGCTGTCTTCGGACAAATCACCTCCCTGTACATTCGAGAGGTTAGTCCCCATGCGTCCGTTTGTCTGGCGCACATCTGCTCAAAATTTGTTCTCCGTGGCCGGATAGGGGTCTTGTTATAAAAGGCCCTGATCTGTAAGTATCTAAACAATTCGGTATTCGGAATGTTTTTTTCCTCTTTTACATGAGCGAAGGATTTAATTACATCCCTGCCCTTCAGATCATATAATCGGAGATAGTCTGCTAGAATCCACTTTGTGAACTGAGCGCTGTCCAGGCCTGGAGTGAAATCGGGGTTGCCCCATATGGGGGTCATCAATGACTGCTGTGTTGTGAGAGAACATCTAAATTTAGTGGCCTCCCATAGTTTCAGGGAATTTCTCATGGCCTGCAGTGGTGTTGACATCTGTAAATGGCTACTCTTGGGTAGCCATAGCAGGTGGGAAGTCTATCCCTACTCTGATTGGTTCAAGTACCATGTGACAGGCTTTCAATGACGTCATATCCGTTCTTCCCCAAGCCTCTGTCACATGGTCTACTAGAGCCAATCAGAGTAGGGATGGAGTTCCCACGCTCTGATTGGCTGCCGTACCATGTGAGGGTGGCCTTGTTTTTTTACATGACGTCATCTTAAAGGCAATTGAAGCAAAGCCATTCTGATTGGCTGTGCTTTCTTTGCCTTTAAGTGACGTCATCATTTTTTTTTACATCGGCCAAAACACATGGTTTTCACGGCCCAATCAGGGCCGTGGGAACCATATGACGAAAATGTGACGTCATAGGCCTTTAAAAGCCTATGTCGTCTCATTTTGAAGCCAGACGCCGAGGAGGAAGGATCTCCTACTGAAGAAAGAAGACCAGGGCGTGGCAGCAGACGGGAAGAAGACCCCGGAAGAAGATAGAAGAATACAGATGAAGATGGATTACAACTAGAAGACCCCTGAATTGTCGTGTTTTATTATTTTAATGTTTATTATTTTATGTTTTTTTATTTTATGGGTTCCTGTTCGTGGATTGGTTCGTGAGTAAGCTGATCAATGGGAGTCGGTGGGGTCAAGTAATGGTAAGTTAAATAAAGAAATGTATTTAATGTTAATGTGTTATTTTTTGCTTTTTCATGTGTTAATTTTTTTTTTTGCATAACATTTCTTGCCACTGTATGTATGTATGTATGTATGTATGTATGTATGTATGTATGTATGTCTAGAGAGAAATATACATACAGGGTAAGAAATTATAGTGTTGTTAAAGCATGATTTACTGTATTGTAAATGATTGTGGCTATGCTGCTATGCATAGATGTGTGTTAAATGTATTTTATTATTAGAGAGATGTAATTTTTGGGCTTCTATGCTGTACTGTAGGTTATAGAGAGGCTTGCTTTAGTATATTGTAATTTTTGGTGTCCTTTTTTGTTTGTTTTGAACTTGTTCTCTGTAACGATAGCTGTAGTTAATTGTGTAATTGGTATGGATGGTATTTTAATTGTTTAGTGATGTAATTCATGTCTGTTAATTCATTGATGGTGACTTTATTGCATTACATAATATACTTCTTGTGATGTCAGGCTTTTTTAGTTGGATTATTGTATTGTTAACATTGATTTGCAGCGTGTACATGTAGCTTACATGTTATGCTACATGTACTGTATACACTGTAAATGCAATGTTTTAAGTGGCATTTGAGGCTTTAGATTGAATGATTAAATGAGATTTGTTTAGGAAATTGGTCTTTAATTCATTGAGGATGTTATGCATAAGTGGTGTTGCCATTGCAGGATGGCTTAACCCCTTAATTACCTTTGAGGTTAGTACCCGATAAGGTGATTAAGGGGTTAATTGGTATGTTAATGTCATTGATATGTATTGGCTATTTATTATTTTGGCAACGGACCCCAAGGATGATGCTGGCGACGGGGCCTTCTTATTGATGAGGTTAGTAGAATTTTCTTTATTTTATTACGGTATTTAATGTGTTTAATAAGGGCCAAATAATGTATTATCCCTATGTGGATAATAGTTATTTGGCACATTATTGTACTGTATGTGCTGGGGGAGGGGGTATTGGCCCCAAGGGTATTTGGTAGGACTCCCCTGTGGGTAGTGGGTGAGGGTGGTTAGGCCACAGGGTGTGGGGGGGTTAGTGGGGGAGGGTATGTGGGTGATGGTGGATTAACCCCTTAATGACTGTAGCAGTTAATAACCGCTATGATGATTAAGGGGTTAGGGGACATTACATTGGATGTTTTTATTCTTGTGTCTGTTTTGCAGAAGCGGATGGGGCATGGGCAGGATGAAGATGAGGATTGCCTTCATCGTGGCAGCCGCACATGGGTGAGTGCTATATGTATTTAATGTCTTTATTGTTCTGTATGTATTTTAAATGGACAACTGCACTATTATTCATTTGTGGATAATAGTAATGTTGCCCATTACTGTATTGTATGTTGTGTATTGCTGCTATATTTATTGGGGGCATTTGTCCCCAATAAACATGCTATTATGCGTTAACCCCTTCATTGCCTTAGCGGCTATCCGCTATGCTAATGAAGCAGCATTAATGTATTTTAATAATATTTTGCGGGAGCAGGGGGCCCCCTGAGCTGAACCGCATTTATTTGTGGCTCAGAGACCCCCTGCTTCCCGAGTTACAGGCCCCGGTTTGGGGCATCGGTTACAGTGTGGACGCCATGTTTGTTGCGGGCACGTAGCGTATGGGACGCTATAAACATGGCGGTGACACTGCCCATCCGATCACACATACCGGGGCCTGTAACTCGGGAAGCAGGGGGTCCCTGGTCCACAAAGTGATGCGGTTCAGCTCGGGGGACCCCCTGCTCACTGTACAGTATTATTAAATAAATATTAATGCTGCTTCGCTACCATAGCAGATACCCTGTAAGGTAAAGAACGAGTCTTTATTGATATGTGTGTTTTACTCATAGTGTAGATGTGCAGAGGGTCTCCGGAGCTGAAGCGCTTTTGTTTTAGGTCCGGGGACCCCCTGCTTCCCGAGATACAGACCCCTTTATGGGATGCCGGTATCCCTCTGCTTTGTTTACATTCCGCGGTCATGTGATCGGGACCTTTAAATGCAGAGGGATACCGGCACCTCATAAAGGGGGCTGTATCTCGGGAAGCAGGGGGTCCCCCGACCTGAAACCAATGCGGTTCAGCTCCGGAGACCCCTGCACATGTACACTATGAATAAAAGTTGTTTTAAAAATAATTTTTATTGTGCTGATGTTTGCGCCGAGAGAGCAGCGGATCTCTCTCTGCTGCAAACACAACTCGGTAGGGGACGGCTTCTCGGCAGTTTCTCGCCAGGCAGCCATCCCGCCACCGGTTACACGCCATTTCATCAAATGGTGGTGGCGCATTCATTCGCCAGGGATTCGCCCCTTACAGCATACAGCCAGTTTAACACGCCAAAAACATGGCTAATTGCTAAACTGGCTAATGCATTTTTCCGCCGCTTACTGCATGATACCCTATATGTTTTAACACAATCAGAACGACTATGTTATACATTTGACTATTGATTATAAAAACATCTTCCCTTCTCCGGACATGTAAAACAAATTTACCATTAACTAAATAAGTAAAGAAACATTGAGAAATGATTTGCTATTTCAAAATTTAGAAAGTACTGTACATGCACTGAACCAATTAACCTTCAAGCACATTATCTTGTTCAACTGTTTTTTAAATAAAACTTAGAAAGGAATGGATAATTTTTATATGAAAAATATTTGAGCACTTTTTAACAACCTAAGCGTAACCACAAAACTAGGTGGGTTTATATACTTGATGAAATGAAAATTATTTCCTTCACAGACAAAAACAGCAGGGATGTTTTATAAATTGGTACCAAATGACATTTATGCCTTACATTGCAAAGCCTTATAAACAACAGATGACATTCAGAACAACCTTACAGCAAAGATTATTAAGCTTAGATCAAACAAAAACTGTGGTATTCTTATAGAGACACTAAACATTAACACATTTAGTTGTAGACAAGGTCATTTAAAAAAAATGTAGCCTTAAGGGAGAGCACACTGCAATTAATATAGGTATAATATATTTATATATATATTACAAATAATATGTAGCCTGTTATGCTTTTTCTAACTTTTGTTCCATTAAATTAAGTATTAAACTAAATATTCATTCTGATTAATGTACTCTGTCATAAAGGCCCCCTGCTAAGACATCTGGTGTACATACAGTCTCATTTTGAACCTACTGACCCTTTCTATTTCTCTGAAAACAGTTTTTCCCATCTTTGTTCACTTTTGGATAATCTACTGTAACTGTGTGAATGCAGAAATGTAAGCACAATATCTTGTAAATAGGATCAGAGTATTTCTTACATTTTGTATTGTTAATTAAAAAAAAGATTGGAATAAACAAGATTATTTATTAAAACACTTTACTCGCTGTAAGTCACAATTAGAGAGGGGCAAATTTGTTGCCGACATTTTAAAGTCCAGCACAAATAGTTTTTTGCATTATTGAATAATCATTTTTTTTAATTATCGAAATTTAAAAATTCAAATGAATACAATGTAAATAATCCAATTTTTTTTTTAAACTTGCACCTTAACTCCTTTACTGCTAAGACAGTTTATCTGTGTGTGGCCAAGGGAAAAGTACAATTCTTGAAATATTTTTAGTTTGGCAGTAAATCCTGATAGAGATTTGTGAAAAAAATGGTGCTCACTATCAGTGTGCACACTAGTTATATATTATCACAGTCATTGGGACATCAAATAGGAACACTGTAATTCATCCATAAGGTATAGATTCCATAAGAATGTATGGGGGAGCAAATAAAGACCTAAAAGTCAGTCTGCTTGACTACCGCAAATTGTGGTCAGTAATTCACAAACCCCTTTTTACACATAAACATCCCCAATATGAGGGTCAAAGGTACCAATATAAGGGCTATTGCCAATGTAACGGGAATTCCCCCACCCAATCGCAGATTATAGGGTGGGTGCGGGGAACATACAGTGTTACCTGCATGTGGTGCTTTACCTGTTGGCTCACAGGAAGGCTGAGCTTCCACCACGGGGAACCTGGGGCAATATATTATACTAATGAGTAACCACTTACTCGGTGCAGCACCTCCACCTGCGATGGCTCCCACCAGAGGGGGAGTGGTTCCTCGCAGGACAATACAATAACCATATACACGTATGTGAGTTAACCAAATACCTTTTACTTTGGAGCATAAGAAACACATATATAATCACAATGAATATAACAGGTGTCCCTCTCTAGAGAAGACTCTAACCACTGCGTCTCACACAACGCTAACACTATCTTGCGCCACGGCGGACGCCAACACATTATGCACCACGGCGGACGCTAACACTTCCACAGAATGATCCCACCCCGTGTCCAGTAACCCCAACCCAATGTCTCGTACTCCCAAGTCATATAGAAGTGTGTGTGTGTGTGACTGCGCAGCCACTATGTCTGGTGATAGGCCTTGTTGGTGCACGTGAGGTTATGGGTTACCTGCCGAGCACTCCAGTGCTCGGACCTGCAGCGGACTTCACAAAGGATCAAGGCGAACTCCCGCACGATATCCGTGATCCACCGCAGGATGATCCATCAGAGGCGATCTCTATCGGATAATAGTCCAGCTCTCTCCCAGCAAGACGCACAATGTTCGTTGCACTCTAACAAATAGCTAATGGGGCAGAGTCCCTAACCTAGGGCCTGTCCCTGCAACACTCCACTAGGGTGACTCAGGGCTATCTGGGGCCTAGGGGAATTGCTCCTGCACCCTACCTATTGACTCCTGCACCCTACCTCCTTCCCCTAGCTGCTCCTGTCACCAACTGCCAACGTGCTGCAACCCGCGAAATGTATCTATTCCCTGCAAGCAGGGAGCTCCTGCAGCCCTATTGGCTCCCTCCTCTCATTGGTGGCATTTCGCGCGCTTGTCTGGCGCATGCGCGATCTAACCAGGGCCTCCCGTCGCATCGGCAGTCGGCGCATGCGCAAAGAACTGTCATGGCGGCGCCCTGCACCGGGAACCGCCGGGCGCGCCTCGCAACCCGACCGCGGCCCTAGCAACCGGCCGCATGCGTCTCTGGCAACCGGCCGCAGCATGAAGAGCGCGCGTCACGCGCGCCCATTCCCCCACACCTCCCCGCAAACGGCCGCATCTACTCCCGACCGCTGCACAGTGAGTACCCAGAGGGGGGGGGGGCCCACAAGCAGAAGGTGGACATTGCTACATCCTCCCCCTGGTAAAATCCCCAACGTCCCCACTTGGGACACAACAATGTAACTATGTACAGAAGTTATATAATAAAAATGCAACAACCACTTACGATCTTAATTAACTCTAGATCAGATTACACATTTCAGTGAACATCACAATGATAGACTGCACTCTGCCGCGAGCCCACTGCTGAGCCTCATAATGGGGTGCCCCAATTTGGTCATAGGTTACCCGATTTGGAGGGTACCTTACTCTTTGACTCCGGCGAAGCTGTTCTTCTGCAACTCCCTCGGGGGAGTAATAAACACAGTCCTGAGGCTCAGCCTCTTCCCTTGAGGGGATAATTGTCTCTGAACAGTCTCTGTTAGGCACAAAGCACGGGCTCTGTGCATCCAACGGCTGGCCTGTTCGTGCCACCGTAGTAGGCATTGGCCTACGGGGCCCTTTACCCATAGCTCCTCCGGGAGATGCCCCTTCTGTGGAGTAGTCCCTTTGAGAGGGTCCTTCCATAGGATCTTCAGGAGTTTCAGAGTGGGTCTCGTTATCAACAGTCTCTTGACCCACCTCTGATAAGTCAGGCTCACCGTTGAGCGGTGTGGCCAGTATCTCTGTCTCTTCATCTTCCACTTGTGGAATGGGGAGAAGATTATTACGGTGCCATACCTTTACCTGGCCGTCAGTGTCTTTGATGCGATAGACCGGGAGGCCAGGCATCTGGGATTCTATTTCATACACGCCGTCTCTCCATCGGTCGGCCAATTTGTGTTTTCCCGGAACTCCCAGATTCCTAAGCAACACAGCATCCCCAGGACGAAGTTCCCGATATTAGACCTTATGATCGTATCGCCTTTTATTGTCAGCATTCAGCTTAGCTGTAGACTTCTCAGCCTGTCGATAGGCCTGCTGCAAGCTGTCTTTGAGCCTTTGCATGTATTTGAAATGGGTAGCGTTGTGTATCCCATCTGTCGAGACGCGAAGGCGCACATCCACGGGCAGTCTCGCCTCTCGCCTCTCGCCCAAACATGAAGAAGTATGGGGAGAATCCAGTTGACTCGTGTCTGGTACAGTTGTACGCATGCACCAAGGCCTCCACAAGTCGACTCCATTCAGTTTTCTGAGCACTCTGCAGAGTTCCGAGCATGTTCAGTAAGATTTGATTAAATCGATCTGGCAGGGCATCTCCTTCGGGGTGATATTGAGTCGTTCGTGATTTGGCAATGTTCAGCATTTTGAGCAGTTCTCGAATCAGCGTGCTCTCGAAGTCCCGACCTTGGTCGGAGTGAAGGCGGTTGGGAAAACCGTAATGCATGAAGTACTTCTCCCATAATATTTTTGCCACTGTGATGGCTTTCTGATCTTTCGTGGGGAAGGCCTGGGCATACCTGGTGTAATGGTCCGTGACAACCAGCACGTTGCATATTCCCCGGCTATCAGTTCAATGCACAGAAAGTCCATACACACAAGATCCATGGGGCCAGAACTTTTTAGATGGCCCATGGGGGCTTCTCGGGTAGGCAGGATCTTGTGCTTTATACACCTAGTACAGCGGCGACAGTGACGCTCAACGGCTTCTCGCATCTTGGGCCAGAAAAAGCGATCTCTGACCAGCCCAAAGGTCTTGTCTATACCAAGATGTCCATGATCATCATGTAGGGACTTCAACACCAGGTATTGTAAGTTCTTGGGGAGGACTAGTTGTCGCCTATCCGGGTGGTTGTGGTATTGCACCACCCGATAGAGTTAGCAATTGTCTATTTCGAATTTGTCCCATTCCCGCATGAGCAAAGCCACCAAATCATTGGGCGCGCGTTTCAGAAGGGCTGGGTTCTTCTTTTCAACGGCTCGCCTGATGATACTAATGACAGGGTCTCGTACTTGGTAGTCTACCAGATCCTTCCACCGTAACACCTTGTCATGCATGATGTTCATCCCTTTGGGGTCGCAGTAGGTGGCTGGAACAGCCTGCGACCGGCATCCCAATGAATCAGCCACTCGTAATTCTGAAAAAGCCACTTGGTCGTTGACGATGGCGGCCATGCTACACATAGCTCGCACTCCGGGTCCTGGGAGTTCCTCCCATTCCTCATCATCTGGAATAGCACTTAACCCGGGTCATCTGGATAGAGCGTCAGCCCCTATATTCAAAGGTCCCGGCTTATACTTCATGGAGAACCTGTAGTTGCTTAGGGCGGCCTGCCAGCGGTGTCCGGCGGCGTCCAATTTGGCCGAGGTATTGACGTATGTGAGGGGATTGTTATCCGTCCTTACCTCGAAGTTAACACCGTACAGGTAATCGTGGAGCTTCTCGGTGATAGCCCACTTGAGAGCCAGGAACTCCAACTTGTGGACGGGGTATCTCTGTTCACTGGGCATCAAGCTGCGGCTGATGTAGGCTACAGGCCGAAGACCCTCAGGGTGCTTCTGGTGCAGGACGGCACCCAGTCCATTGAGACTGGCATCCACATGCAGAACGTATGGCTGTTCGGGATCAGCATACGCAAGCACCGGTGCTTCGGTCAGACACTTCTTCAATTTCAGGAAGGCCTGCTCACACTCAGACGTCCATTTATCACCAAACGGTTGGCGTGCCGAAACAGCCTTCCTTCCGGTCTCTGAGGGGTATATCTTCAACAGATTGTTCAGGGGTTTAGCTCTACTAGAGTACCCTTCCACGAAGCGACGGTAATACCCACAGAATCCCAGGATGGATCGCAGCTCCGTGACATTCTCGGGATGACGCCAGTTCACTACTGCTTCTACCTTGGCGGGGTCGGTGGCGATCCCTTGGGCGGACACGATGTGTCCCACGTAGGTCACTGAGGTATGGCAAAACCGGCACTTGTCTAGGGACAATTTCAACCCTTCGTTCCCCAGATGGTCTTACACTTTAAGTAACCGCTCTTTGTGCTCTTCCAGAGTTCTTCCGAAGACGATGATGTCATCCAGGTATATAAGACACTCCCGCGGGCTCATGTCCCCGATAGTCTTCTCCATCAGCCGTTGGAAGGTAGCAGGCACCCCACATATACCATGGGGCATACACGTAAATTGGTAGAATCCCAATGGGCAGACGAAAGCTGTTTTCTCCTGATCTTCCGCATTCATAGGTACCTGATAGTACCCGGATCGGAGGTCGAGCACGCTGAACCATTGACTTCCATTCAGCGCATTCAGTATCTCTTCAATGCACGGAAGGTTGTACTGATCCGGTATCGTACGATTGTTCAGAGTTCAATAGTCGAAACACAGTCGTACGGATCCGTTCTTTTTACGCACCACCACTATGGGTGACGCGTAGGGGCCCCGAGACTCCGTCAAAATCCCGGCATCTTCCATATCGTGAATGATGTTCCTCACATCGTCCACATCCCGCGGGGCGATGCGACGAGAGCGTTCTCAGAACGGGGTGGCATCACTCAGTCAAATGGTATGTTTGGCGCTGCGACTGCACCCCACATCCATCTCACTCGTGGAGAACACCTGTCGTCGTTGATTCAACTGGGTTGCCAGCCGCTCCTTCCACTGTGTGGACAGGGTCGACTGACCGAAGTTGAAGTCCAGCTCGACTAACCGCTCATCCACGGCTGCCACCCTCACCTGAGGCGTGGTTTCTACAGGGCTGACCGGATATATGCCACCTAACTTCTGGTCGGCATCAAATTCCATCGGGAAGGGGGAGATATTCTGTACATACACATGGGTTCGTAGAGGGATCTTAGCCGTCCACTCCCTCACTTCGGGTAGTACCCTATACCCTCTCCGAACCTCTTCTTCTTCAGGCGTACTTTCCAGAGAGAAAAACTGATCGCTCCCATCTCGTTCGGGATAACAACACCAGACGGCCATTCTTCGCACTCCCTATGGTACACTACCGACACACTTTATTGAAGTGTGGTCGGTACCGCAAGCCGGGAAATCTCCCGGCTTGCTAGTGGCCGCCCCTCGGCGTGCTGCGCGTCATAGACGCGCGGTCACGCGTCATCGGGAGCGTGCGCCCCCTGCACGCGTGTCCAGGGGCTCCCCGAGGGAGCCCTGGTGTCCCGCGATCGCGGGACAGCGGCAGGGGGTTCCGGGGGAGCCGGCGGACCCGGCAGCGGTAGGGAGAGCGCCCCGATCGGAGGGCGCTCTTCCGCTGCTTCGGCGTGCGCCCGTCACACTCGGGCGCGCGCCAGGCTACTGCTGCGGCACAGAATGGGCAAATGCTCGAATAAACTTGGCCGCAGCAGTAATTTGGTCGTCAGCCCACGTTGACGATTGTAGAGATCCCCGTGTCGCTCCAGGGCGTACACCCATTTGCACTCCTCTCATAGGACCGGATCTAGGAGAGCGGTGGCTAGCGGCAACTCGTTAGTCTCTTTCAGGTACGCTCGGATCACCGCCTGTACTATATCAGCGTTGGTGCCCAAGATGAACGGATACTTGCACTGGTCTTGGGGCTCCGGGCATACCAGGGCCGCTACATGCATGGGGTGTCTCTTGCCGGTGGTCAGCTGGAGTATTTCCATTTGAACCCTTACAATCCCATCGATGGGGTAGTCTTCATTACTTATCCCCGTACGGTCACATGATCGGCCACTCTCAGGGGGCAATGTCGGAGGTGCTGTTCATAGAACGGGCGGTATATGATGGTCACTTGCGACCCCGTGTCCAGTAGAGCCGAGGCATAGATCCCTTCTAGTAACACCGTTATGATAGCTGCAGGACCTACTTGGCTGTAAGCTTCCCGGTTGGAGGCGTCATCCTCTGCATCGGCCTCCGCAGGGGCATCGGTAGTTCCCGGAGGAGTCTCCACATCAGACCCGACAGTTTGTACTTGGCATACCATCGACCGGGCTGGGTTTCTTCGGTCGGGAGTTTTGTCCTCGGTGAGGTCCTCCCTTTCTGGACAATCACGGAAGAAGTGGCCCTTCTTACCGCAGGTATAGCAAAGGAGATCTCTTTGTTCAGAGCGGCCCCTGTACGGAGAAGAAGATTTATGGGCGGGTCTAGCTTTGGGGCCCGAGCCCTTAGTTGCGACCTCCTCGTCCTGGGTCGGGGTGTTCTTGGCCTTGGCCCCAGGGGCTTTAGCAGTGTCACTGGTGGAATGCTCCTTAACCTTCTTGGAAGTGTGCAACTGGGCATAGGCTTCATGTTTTTTTTATCTCATCCATTAGCTTTTCCCAGGAAGGGGGGTCACCCTGCATCATGGAGCACTTGATCATGATTACGATATGGTGGTCAGGTATCGCTCCTCTCAGAAATTGAGCATGACAGTATTCATCCAATTGGGCGGCCGTAATACTTTTCCTTTTTCGCATTTCCCATAAGACTGCTCGAATCCGCTGTAAGAAGTCATATAGCTCCTCTCCGTCTTTCTGGCAAAGATCGTAGTACCGCTTCATCAATTGCCCTATGTCCTCAGTTCATCCATAAGCCCGCGCAAGAGTCTCTAGCATTTGATGTGCGGTGACGTCCGCATGTTGATCTTTAGCCATCTGTATTGTGGTGGATGCGGGAGGGCGCAGGCATTCCATTATGCGTTGCCGCTTCACTAACTCAGAGCACGTCCATTCTTCTAGAACCTGAGAAGTGTATTCTCTCCAGACGTCAAACGCTTCTTCACCCGTTGGGGTCGGCTTGGTTCCTGAAAAGATTTTTAGCTTGTGATACTGTTGCGACATCTGAGCTTCGGATCGGGACGGCCCCAATTCTAGGAGTGCCTGAGCTAGCATTCGGATTTCGTCCCCAGGTTTAGAGGACGAGTTGGCCATACTTAATGGTGGCTGTAGTCAGCGTGTGAGGCCCGCTCGGCCCCGCGATCACTTTCAGAGGGGGAAGGCGATGTGTGCATTGCAACCTATTGTAAATTTGTGCGGGAGCTGCCGGGTTCTGATTTTATGGGCAGTTCAGGATAGACAACAATACAACAAGACCCGGTGGACATCGTGAGCCACAAGCTGGACGGACCCTGATCTTCAGTTATATCTTGCCCTATACTCTCAAACAACGCTAACACTATCTTGCGCCACGGCGGACGCCAACACTTTATGCGCCACGGCGGACGCTAACACTTCCACAGAATGATCCCACCCCGTGTCCAGTAACCCCAACCCAATGTCTCGCACTCCCAAGTCATATAGAAGTGTGTGTGTGTGACTGCGCAGCCACTATGTCTGGTGATAGGCCTTGTTGGTGCACGTGAGGTTATGGGTTACCATATACAAGTGTGTGTGTGTGTGTGTGACTGCGCAGCCACTATGTCTGGTGATAGGCCTTGTTGGTGCACGTGCGCGAAGAACTGTCATGGCGGCGCCCTGCACCGGGAACCGCCGGGCGCGCCTCGCAACCCAACCGCGGCCCTAGCAACCGGCTGCATGCGTCTCTGGCAACCGGCCGCAGCATGAAGAGCGCGCATCACGCGCGCCCATGCCCCCACACCTCCCCGCAAACGGCCGCATCAACTCCCGACTGCCGCACGGTGTGTACCCAGAGGGGGGGGGCCCACAAGCAGAAGGGCGACCTTGCTACACCAATTACCTGCTCTTGGGGGTATCCTGATGGTCCAGTAGTTGGTAGTGTTCCAAAGCGTGCAGTCCTGAAGGGTAGAAGCAAATGGTAGTAGATGGAGCAAAGGAGCACAGCAACCAGAAAGGATCCTGAATGAAAAATAATTCACGGGCAACTCCAAGATAAAACTAAAGGGTATTTAATATATTAACTCACAGGAAGGTGAAAAAAACGAACGCACCAACGCGTTTCATCCCGTGAGACTTTCTCAAGGTGTCTCTTTGACAAAGTCTTAGTCACAGGATGAAACGCGTCAGAATGTTCTTGTGGCATTTTGTAATGTCTAGTGCATATTAAGGACTGTTTTTATTCATCTATTGATTGCGCGTTTCCTTACCCCACGGACGGCTGTGAACCGCCATACCTACTTTTTCTATGGTAGGATTAATGCAGCGGGAGTCCCAGTCAGAAGCAGGAACGCCCACTGAGTTAGTCCTGATGGATGTACATCTGTCTCACCCCAAAGGCGGATGCCTGATGGGTTTCTACAAAAGCTGCTCTCCTCTGCACAGAACCAGCGTGTTAAGTGTTTACTTCTGCTTTTACTTGTACTATATGGAACATCAATGGAACACTCTGGAAATGGACAACCTTTTCCGCAACCGAAGAGCAGCTAATGGGTGTGAGCCGTTTGCTGTAGTTCGCTGATGTTTGGTGATGTTAAAGCTTCTCTATTTCACTCTGAAACTCACCAGCCCTTATATCCCCTGTACCCAATTGTCCAACTCTATCTGTCCATGAAATGTCTGTGAATTGGCTGTATAACCCTGTTTATTTAGTTTAACCATGTATTGTTATAACTCTGTGCACAGGACGTACTTGAAAACGAGAGGTAACTCTCAATGTATTACTTCCTCATAAAACATTTTTATAAATAAATAAAATTCCCCACTGCGCTGCACTTGGCTGTTGTCAGGCCGCACTTGGGCCACGATTCCAAGGGCAGGGCAGAGTGGAGATAAAGCATGCTACATCTGTATATGGTGGAACACATAAATGGCTAAAAAATATCAACAGACGCATATGAAATTGTCTTCTTTTTCATGGCATAAACTATTCAATATTTTTTAATGAATAAAGTGAATGTATGATATGATATATTTATGTGGCTACTATTGTATATATTATTGAGTGTATATAGTATGTGTACAAATATTAACACATGATATATGTATGGCCCTTATACCCCCCCCCCCGAAGTGAGATTGGGGTGGGTATTGACACAGTGAGAATATGATGCAAGGAGGAGGGGAGGTCTGACATAACAGCACTGGGATTTAAGCAGCCATTTTAAGTCAGCATCCATCTTAGGTGCCTGATATTGTCATCCATTTTGGGTTTTGTTTGAATGAAAGGGGAATGAGAATGGAAGTTTGAAAGACATTTTGTTTTGCTTCTAATTTTGAAGTGATAAGCTGTCCAGCTAACCACAAAAACTTTGAAGAGGGGAGAAAAGTGCTATTGTTATGAAAATAAAAGATAGACAACAAGCACGTCTCGCATTCCGAGGGAGGTTCCCATGAAATCTTGTATATAGAGTAAAGGTCACCGACCTGTATAAGGAATATTAGCTGAGCCATTTCATTTTTAATATGAATCTCATAGTAATGCTATTAACTCAATGTGTTCCTGTTCATATTTTGTTTATCTTATATGCTTACGTAGTGACGCACACGAAACCTCGTATAGGGGACGTGGGCTTAGTATTTTGGGTATAAATAGGGCCTGTATACCAGTATTTCGTTGGGGGAGTTTTATTTTGAAACTCCCTTCTATGTGTACACACGTACACTGATATAAACTTATTTTTTATTCTGCAACTGATCCTCAGATTGTGATTCTTTTATTCACACTTTTCACAGTATGCTTCTCCAGCTACTTCTCTAGTTGTTGGGATGTACAGATCCAGATCTGGATAGTGATAGGCCCTCACAGTGTGTGGTCTAATCAGTACCCACCCCTCAGGTTGGCACTCTGGCTGTTGATAAGGCCCATCCTTGGATACGTTACTTATCCAAGTCTGCAAAAGCACACAAGGCCTTAGGAAGGAATTATCCCATCCACTGCCTGAACCTAACAGGGCTTACATTGGTAGGGTCCAGGAAAAGACATAGTGGTCGGGAGGCTATGCTATATTATATTCTACCCCTGGTGAAAATTCCAACGCCCCCGCTTGGACAACAGTAGGTATAACACTACCTTACTGTGCAACAACCAATAATCACATAACACGAGTGCAATAAACATTTGCACATTCATGGCAAGACAACAGTAACATTGCAATAATTTGGTAGGGCTACCTCAATAGTAGTGAGCTGGATCAGGCTTCTTCACCATATTACCCTGATAACAATTCATCTTCCCAGACATGTATATTGCGACCAACCTCCAATACTTTGAGCAGATGGTGTGCAAGATTGTGATACATAGGATTTCTAGCCGTGTGTTCTAAATGAGCCAGGATAGCTTCCTTTACCCACACCATCCTATGCTCTTCAGCACTCCTCATGAGATTCTCTGGAAGATAAGGGTACTTGTAGCCCATCTTGCGAAACCTGTGTACTAGCACCCTTTCTGCCCTACTGAATTTCATCAGACTCTTATCAGTGGCAGTGCCCGGCAATACCCAAAAGATAGGCCCGTTCCATAAAGGTGTTTTTACCGTTTCCTCACTAACCGGACCTAGTACATTAACCTGTTCTGAGGAGATCTTCTCCTCCCTTTCCATCCGATCCCCCGATGGTACAGATTTCCCCACAGTGGACACAGGCAAAATTTGCACGACAGACATATCACATTTCCCAGTACCATTTCGGGCCACAGGACTCACCGGTGATAAGGGCCAAGGACTGGTAATGGAAGGGGATGGCAGGACAGAAGGGGTAAGTGGAACAGTGACAGGGGCTGAAGATGACAAAGGGGCCACACCAAAGTCTCTGGAGGGGAAATCCAGGGAAGTCTCCCCGAGAGGAGCAATGGCACAGTCCACAGCCCATCTAAGTTCAGAAGGCCCAGAACTTTAGCTTTGATGTACACTGGCGACACACTATATTCGAGCTCGGCTAGTCCCACGAATTCGGGTATACCCGGGTGTATTGAGGTTTGTGACTGTTTTCTGCCCGAGTGCATTGAGGTATTTTCCAGGCAGGGATTGAAGCATTTTATTCCCGCTGGCTGCAATACTGCACAGTATATATATATACTGTATTACAATTCATGAATTTATGCCATCTGGTAGACACGCGAAGCATTGCAGCCTATTAAATCCTAATCATTATCATTTAACAGATCAGCCGCCCGTCAGCCAGGCATGAACCCAGGCTGGGAAGGCAAACGCAACGGGGCTTGTCAGAGGTGAGGAGCGGCGCATTCCAGGTATCTGCCAGGTACATACTGGGTATTTGCTCGAATAAAGTGTGTCGGTGCAGTAACGGGCTTCAGCCAAAGCTGTAGCCTGAAGAGAGTCTCTCGCTTCCTTCCATTCCCGACAATGAAGGATGGAAGGGTTTACAGGGAGCGGGTTACTCACCGGAACGCAGTGGAGTCAAATAAGCTCACCCGGCCGGGTGGCTTTGTGGCCTTTTCTTCTCCCGGTGGTGGAGCAGCAACTGGTGTGATGGTACTGGCATCTGGAGTAGTTCCTGCCGGCACTCCCTGAGGGAATTCTTCCAGCAGCCCTAGCGCATCATAGTGTCGTTCCACCACCTTCACATGCGCAACCGCTCGTGCGTGGGCCTTGTGCATCTCTTGGCAGCGTAGTTCTTTCAGATATGCCGCCCTCTTCACTGGGTCCAAATGAGGGTCCACATGGAGGAACTCCCTAGGCTCACCCGCCATGACCTTTGGAACCTGCAGCTCCGCAGAAGACACGGGATCGTGGGAGGTATCGGCCGATACCTCGGGGATATCATCAGCCTCTGACTCACCTATGGCAGTCCCTTTTGCAGGTTCCTCCCTGTTGGAGAAGCTTACCGGAGCAGCAGCAGCAGACCACACCTCACAGTATGGTGGTGAGGCGGTTCCGCAGGGCTCAGACGGCTGGCTACTCGGCATAGATGTCGCCGGATATGAGGAGGGACGGCTCCGGGGGTGGAGTGGCATCAGGTACCTTTTGGAAGGCAGTCACCCAGGCGGTAGAGACCAGTAGAGAACCTTGTTTCCAGCTGACATGCCTCACGGAAGGGAGCTCCATGCTCATCTCGGACGTGGGATAAGTTAACACTACTTGCAGATCAGGGTAGAATAACTCATAGACCATAGCAATATAGTTGCGAGCAGCATCATCTGCAGAACCCTGGGCCAACAACGACAGCTTGTCTACCAGGTGAAACAAAGTGCGCAGCTCCTTAGTGCTCATAGCAAGATCATACCCTTGGGTCGCTTCAGGCCTTGTCCTAAGATAAGGTACTCGGCAAACCGGCAACTCCCCATCATCTGGAGCGGTTCGTCTGGATAATCGCACAGTGGACAAACTCCTAGTAGGAGGGTCTCCAGGACTCCTTCGGTCACCTCGTAGACTTGGCCACAGTTCTCCATGCTGGAACAATTGAAGCAGCTTGGCATGAACAACTGGTATGGTTGAAGTGCAATTGTATCTGGCTCCTCACATCTTGTATGCTCTATTAGGGCACACCCAGCTCCTCCCCCTGGTGGATAGTATAGTCCAATCAGGAGCAATGAAGGAAGAGTGGTTTCAACGGTTCGCACTGTTTCTTGCAAACTGGAATCCAGCAAAAGCTTTCAACTGGATAGAACTTTCACAAAACAGCAAGCGGCTTCCCTGGAACCGCCATTTTGAGATTGTTAGATTCCATGTGGCTCCCAGTTATCTGGAACCGTCATTTTGTGAGCTAAAGTCAAGCAACCATGCGGATCTCCTTTCAGGGAAAACCACCATCTTGTTAGGGTAGAAAACACATGTGTAACTCATTTTTTCTTCGATAAGGAGCCACACAAATTAGAACATCTTTTCTTGTGCAATTATATGAGTACCACGCACTCTGGGGAAAGCATCAGGTAATGCCTCATTCTTTTCTGCAATAGTTCATTATTGCCTGGGTGCACAGGGGTCCCTGGTGATGCCTCAGAGTCCCTGTTCCCTTGCTGCTTATATTTCTTTGGGTTACAGGAGGGTGCTCACTCCTCCATGGTGAAGTCTCAGGTAGTCGCCCGAACGGCAGTGCCTGGACAATGGGCAGCCAGCTCCCTGGTTTTGCCTCAGGAACCTGCTCCCTATTTTTTTCTCGGAAATCTGATATGCAGGGTACCCACTCCTCCAAGGCGAAGCCTCAGGTAGTCGCCTCACATCATATTTTTAGGATTGAATGTGGGTATCCACACTGCTTGGTGCTGCCTCAAGGAATCGCCCCACAGATTAATATTTCACTGATATGAGGGTGTCCACACTCCCTGGCACAAAGCCCAGGGATTTGCCCCAACATATTTTCTTTGGAAGGGCCTGGGTAACCCCCTCCATGGGGTAGCATCAAGGAGAGCTCCCCCCTTCCTTTCTTTCTGAGTGAGGGAAGCATGAAACAGGCTCTTTTGCACACACAATAAGTCCCAAAATCCTGCAGCTGCAAAACCTGTCCTGTGAGAAGTTCACCATCTCAGCAGTTTCTCCATTTGTAGCCCTTTTACCCCCCCACCCCCTAGGTGAGATTGGGGTGGGTATGCTTCTCCAGCTACTTCTCTAGTTGCTGGGCTGTACCTGTTGGTAAATAGGAGGGCTGAGTGCTATGCAGTGTTGTGGGGAGAAACAGGACAGGTTCACAGATTACCTTAGTTCTTGCTTGGTGCAGCGCCTCCAGTCAGCATGGATCCTCTGTGATGGCAGGGATGGCCCATTCTGACACATCTTCTCCTCTCAGCATAAGACAGAGAATACACTCCTTTAAATTTTCAGGGTCTTTATTACATGCAGATCACATAACAGAGCAGTTACATTCTTTCCTTATGGCATTGCCCTGACTCAGGCTTTAGGCCCAGGTCAGACCTGTTGGACCCCTCCTCACATCTCCTTATGAGATGGATGGCAGATGTTGCTCACTGCACAGAGGGAGGAGAGAGAATGACAAAGCCCAGAATTTAGGAAAGTGACAATATTTATATCCTTTGGGGAGTGGCTGTAAATCAGTACCCACCCCTCAGGTTGGCACTCTCTGGCTGTTGCTAAGGCCCGCCCTTGGATACGTTACTTATCCAAGTCTGCAAAAGCACACAAGGCCTTAGGAAGGAATTATTTCACCCACTGCCTGAACCTAACAGGGCTTACATTGGTAAGGCCCAGGAAAAGACATAGCAGCCGGGAGGCTATGCTATATATATATATATTTTATTTTGTTTTAAATAAATGTACCTTATTTTTTACTCAGTTACGTGCTATGGAGCTTGCGCTTTTGTTTGTTTTTTGTTCATATATATATATATATATATATATATATATATATATATATATATATATATATATATCCCATGCCTCTTTTTGGGTGGTGCACTGCCTCCTTCACTTGGCCCATGGCTGTGGGCTCTACCACACCTCAAAGGTAGCTCCCAAGGAGTAGATTAAATGGATATCTCTGATTGCGGTGGAGGAGGAGGGGGAGTTTTCACATTGAAATTACTGATGTGGCCAGAGAGTCCATGAGTGAAGAGCATTAAGGAGACACAGAGACTGTACAGGCCATGTTGCATGGCCAATGTGAGCCCGTTAACGGAAGAGGCAATTTGGGCTGTGCTGTTGATCACCGAACTGCTGTGATGGTGCATGGTATTAATGAGGATTGGGTGGTTGCGCTTTCCAGCCTGGAAATGCATTGGGCAGCTAGCTAGCTAGCAGAGGTCTGCTTGCTCAATACGGCCAAGATGGGATGTGAGGTTGGCAAATCCTGCACGCTGCATGTCCATCCCTCTGTTATATCATGAGCTGTAGATGAGTGAGAGGGCGGTTCTGGCTCACTGGTGCAGCTGGAGTGACTTGTCAGGCAGCAGTTGGTGCAGCAGTGACAGCTTGGGGGGGGGGGGCAGCTACAGGTGCAACTGGGCAAGCAACTGGTGGCAGCCACAGGTGCAGCTGGCTCAGCTAGAGCCACATCTGTGCCTCACATGACCTCCATTAGGCAGATGATCACATAAGCTCTTCTTCCTTAACCACAGGCTCTGCAGCCATGGACACAGTCGGTGCCACCGCATTCAAACACCATCTGGTGGTTCTGCAAAATAAATACATCATATTTATCATCAAATACATTCAAACGGAATATTGTCTCTTTAACCTGCAGCCCTTTTGCGAGGGGCGCACGCTGTAAATTCAATATCTCCGTGAAAATGGCAAAGTTTGTCCTGGTCCGTTGGGGTTTGTTAGATAACCCCCAGCACTCACGAAATCCTGAAGCAGAGTTCTGTACTTGGTTCCGATGGAAAGATTTTGTTGCGTTCTGAATTCACTGGTGCTGCTCTTATCCGCTTTTAGAAGCGTGATGGAAGTCCGCTCACATGGTTAGATGAAAAATGAAAGACGAAAGACAATGGGGATAGCTTGGGCAGCATGTATATAGGGTTTGAGAGCCTATCTCTAACATGCCCACCCGATCCCCCTCGTGGGAATTTTCTCATTCCCCAATCCCCAACTTGCCCACAGTTTGCAGATTGGGCACTCTAGGGATTTCCTGCTAAAACAGCACCTGTGCGACATTGCTACCTGGCCTGCTTAGCATATGTGTACTCCCCTTTCTACCTGGTGTCTCCCTGGCTGGGGAGGGGGACTCAGGGTGTGAGCTACCCCAGATGGCTAACAGGATTTCCTATTTAGCAACCATCCTGGCTAGTTCACACATCCTGACTCTGGGGCTTTCATATGCAACACTTCCCTAGACTGACCGGCATTGGCCCAGCAGGTGGTATATGAAGCTTGCATGAGAAAGTGACCCAGCTCATAGGTGTCAACATTTGGTGGCTAGTTGACTATCAAAGGCAGATAGAAAAAATGCATCCTGCCTGGCCTTTTAAACCTGCAACTAAAATCCACTTTATTAAAAATGTGTTTCCCTTATCCCACATTTATAATCTTTATGTATGTGCTTGGGATGTTACACAGGGGCTGCACACCAAATTTCAGGTTTTCAACCCTTTCCGTTCCCGAGTTATAGCTTCTCCTTGACTGGCAATGCTGGTCTATGGGTTACTCCCGTCACTTAACTTGCGGTTATGGGATTCCTACATCACATGACCAAGTTCACACGTCAATTGACCTAGTTCCCATGACGTTTCGTCTCAAAGGAGACTTTATCAAAGAGTTGATAAAGCCTGTGTCGGCTCGCATCCTCAGCAGCAGTACTCTTCTACACAGTGAGATGCGCACTGATTGAAGCGACAGGACACTTGAGGGAGAAGGGGTCTGATTTCCTTGTCTGGCCTGAATAGACGTGACGGGAGGCAGTAGCTGATGTGGTAACATGTCCCTAACATGTCATGCCAATATTTTATTTGATTGATGTACGTGTAATACTTACCCGCTGATACATATCAATACATTATTTATATTCTACACTATGAGGTTTTGCGCTGTTTTCTCTTCTTGTTTTTTGCTTTAGTACAACGGCTTGTGGAGCAAATCCATGAGCACAGCAGCAGAAACCTCCTTTTAATCACTTGATTGTTAACAGGTTTCAAGAGTATATTTATATTTTTTGATACAATAACACAGCACTTTATTTGGTTTAATACTGACCATCACCAACGGTTGATGTACACTGGCGACACACTTTATTCGAGCTCGGCTAGTCCCACGAATTCGGGTATACCCGGGTGTATTGAGGTTTGTGACTGTTTTCTGCCCGAGTGTATTGAGTTATTTTCCGGCAGGGATTGAAGCATTTTATTCCCGCTGGCTGCAATACTGCACAGTACATATATATATACTGCATTACAATTCATGAATTTATGCCATCTGGTAGACACGCGAAGCATTGCAGCCTATTAAATCCTAATCATTATCATTTAACAGATCAGCCGCCCGTCAGCCAGGCATGAACCCAGGCTGGGAAGGCAAATGCAACGGGGCTTGTCAGAGGTGAGGAGCGGCGCATTCCAGGTATCTGCCAGGTACATACCGGGTATTTGCTCGAATAAAGTGTGTCGGTGCAGTATGCACTATCATTTGCACTATATTGGGATATTGGTATTTGCTTATCCAACTATATAAATAATTAAAATCATAGAATTCTGAGCGCAGATCACCTGTTCACATTTCTATCACTATTATTTATTTATAAAATATTTTACCAGGAAGTAATACATTGAGTTACCTCTCGTTTTCAAGTATGTCCTGGGCACTGAGTAAAACAAATAATACATGGTTACAAATACAGTTACATAAATGAACAGGGTATACATTATATACAAGACATTGCATGCACAGTTAAAGAAAATATATATTATGGACGTATGAAACAGTTACAGACCAGATTAAAATGTGAGACAGACTTAGATTTGAAAGAACTTAAACTGGTGGTGGATGTGAGAGTCTCTGGTAAGTTGTTCCAGTTTTGGGGTGCACGGTAAGAGAAGGAGGAACGTCCGGATACTTTTTTGAGCCTTGGGACCATGAACAGTCTTTTGGAGTCTGATCTCAGGTGATAAGTGCTGCAAGTGGTAGGGGTGAGGAGCTTGTTCAGATATCTGGGTAGCTTGCCCATGAAGAATTTAAAGGCAAGACAGGAAAGGTGAACTTTGCGCCTAGACTCTAGTGATGACCAATCTAGTTCTTTGAGCATTTCGCAGTGATGTGTGTTCTAGTTGCATTGGAGAACAAAACGACAAATTGAATTGTAGAGGGTGTCAAGTTTGCTAAGATGGGTTTGAGGTGCCGAGCCATATACTATGTCTCCATAGTCAATAATTGGCATTAGCATCTGCTGTGCGATACGCTTTCTGACCAGGAGACTTAGGGAGGATTTGTTCCTGTAAAGTACCCCTAGTTTGGCATAGGTCTTGGTTGTCAGGGTATCAATGTGTATCCCGAATGTTAAGTGGGAGTCAAACCATAAGCCCAGGTATTTAAAACTAGTGACAGGGGTTAGGGTGGTGTTAGCATTGGTTCTAATCAGGAGCTCAGTCAGTGGAAGCTTTAAAAATTTAGTCTTGGTCCCAAATACCATTGTTACAGTCTTGTCAGTGTTTAAAAACAGTTTGTTTTGGGCAATCCAGTTTTCGAGTCTCAAAAAGTCAGACTGAAGTATGTGTTGAAGGTCGGAGAGGCTATGGCTGTGTGCATATAGGATTGTGTCGTCTGCATACATGTGTATTAAGGCTTCCTTACAAGCTGTGGGAAGATCATTAATGAACACTGAGAAGAGTAGGGGCCCCAGAACAGAGCCTTGCAGGACCCCACAGGTGATATCCAGGGGGTTGGAGTTAGAGCCTGAGATGGACACATGTTGGGATCTTCCTGATAGGTAGGACTGAAACCAGTTTAAAGCATGCTTCCCTATTCCAGAGCTCTGGAGTTTGTTAAGCAGGATAGCATGATCAACTGTGTCAAAAGCCTTTGCAAAATCTAGGAATACTGCACCAGTGAGTTGTCCACAATCCATTCCACACTGGATTTCATTGCAAACGTTTAGCAGGGTAGTTACGGTGGAGTGTTTGGGACGAAACCCAGATTGGAATTGGCTAGGAAAATTTGTCTTGGTATAGAAATCGCTTAATTGGGAGTGGACACATTTTTCCATGACTTTGGATAGAATTGGTAGAAGTGAGATTGGCCTGTAGTTTGAGACAGTGTTTTTGTCCCCACTTTTGAAGATTGAGACAACTCTGGCAGTTATCCAGGTCTTAGGGATGTGGCCTGCAGACAGGATAGAGTTGACTATGGACGCAATTGGTTTGGCAATGGCTGGGGCACCAAGTCGTAGGAACCTAGATTGTAGTAAGTCAGGTCCACATTGGCTGCTTAGTTTTAGTTTGAGGAGCGCTTGTATAATCTCCTCTTCTGATACTGGGCCAAATTGAAAACAGGATGAGATTCAGGTTTGTGGTTTGGGCTGCTAATACAATACAGAAATGCTAATAAAAATAAGAATCAGAAAAGATATCCACATAGAGAGAGGGAAAATCCAACCAAATCTACACCAAACAAATCCATTTTTAAAAATAGATCAGAAATATCTAGCATGTCAGATACATTAGATGTTGAAGGACGCCCATCCTCAATCTCCTTTTCTAATGGCCCGGACACAGAGAGGTATACACGTGACCTAGAGGAACAGGATAATAGACCAACAACCTCATAAACACGGAGATATGAATCATCTACATCATACCAATCGAAGGCTCCAAAAAACTATTTAAAAGAACAAGGCGCTCGGCCAAAAGAAAGGAATCAAAAAGAAAAAAAGAGAAAGATGGACACTTAAATATAGAAAATGACAATGTCATAAATATATCTGGGATACCATTGAAAAATGAAGAAATTAGACTGTTAAACAAGGGTTTGAATTTTGCATTGAATGACAATTTTGATCTTTTCTCTACGGTCATAGATGTACAGAGATTTATTAGAAAATTGTCTTTAAAAAAATGGTTTATTAATAGAACAGAGCCCACTGTAACCTTGTTTCCACCTGAGGCTCCTATACCTTTTAGAGAGCCTCCGATGGACACAATGAATCAAGACTCTTTTAGCTTTAAAGAATGTACTATTGTCCAAGATCTTACAGATCTTCTAGCAGAATATGAAGAAGAGGAGATAGAGGATGTGACAACATTCCTAACACATAGTAAAAACTCAGGTCTTAAAAATAGATCACTTTTTGTCCCACATACAATAAAGGGCCTTTTCTGGAAACATTCGAAAAACTCGTTGAACGTGATTAGCCAAAGGATACACCTTCTCCAGCATAAGACCTGACAATCTTACCAAAGATGAACGTAACATACTTCATCAAATAAAAACAAATGATAAGATAATGATAAAAAACGCAGATAAAGGCGGAGCTGTTGTTGTCATGTTGAAAGAACATTATCTTAATGAAGCCATGAAACAGCTTAATGATAGGACTTGCTATCTTAGACTGGAGAAGGATCCTACCATCATATATTTAACAGAATTAAATACTCTTATTGACCTTGGTAGAGAGTTGCGGGTATTATCTATTCAGGAATCTCAATATCTAATTAACCGTTTTCACACTATACCTATTTTTCACCATCTCCCAAAGATCCACAAATCATTAGTTAATCCACCAGGGAGACCTATTATCTCCAGTATCAGATCTTTGGGAGATGGTGTATCTAGGTATGTGGATGTTTATTTACAATCCCTTGTGAGAGCTCTCCCCTCCTATCTCAGAGATTCAACACATTTATTAACTATGTTGAACAATATCACTTGGTGTCACAACTATTTCTGGGTAACACTAGACGTGGCATCCTTATACACCATTATTAGTCACGAATTAGGCATTCAAGCAGTCACTCACTTTCTTAACACTTCTAATTTACACACTCCACAAATCACATTTATATTAGATTGCATTATTTTTTTATTGCAACACAATTATTTTTTATTTAATCACCACTTTTACCTTCAAAAACAGGGCACGGCTATGGGGACTTCTTTTGCACCTTCTTACGCGAATTTATTTATGGGTTTTTGGGAAAATATTCACATTTTTGGTGACACTAATCCATTCTGCAATCACATCATTTTTTACCGTCGGTACATTGACGACCTCATTCTGATATGGAGGGGAGATTACTCTACATTGAAGGAATTTATTAATTACCTCAACAATAATACTTTTAATTTAAAATTTACCTCATTGATACACATTAATCATATTAACTTTCTGGACATCAATTTATATGTTGACACTGATTGTAAAATCCAGACCAATATATTCCGCAAACCTAATGCCCGCAACTCCCTACTTAGGGCCAACAGCAGCCATCCAAAACCTCTACTACATGGCATTCCCGTTGGACAATATCTCAGACTGAGAAGGATTTGTTCAACGGAAGAAGCCTTCATAGAAGAATCAGAAAAACTAAATGATAGATTTAGAAACAGAGGTTACTCTGAAAATGATATTCAATCTGCATTTAGAAATGCCATGGGTATAGAACGGAAAAAACTATTAAACACTCCACTATGTGAGAAAAAATCCAAAAAAATGATTTTACGTGATCAAACTTCAGAAACTCCACACTTTATTACTACATATAGTAATTAGGCTAATCATATCAAAAAGATCATAGAAAAGTATTGGAGGATATTACAATTGGATAAAGATCTGGCTGCTGTTGTGTCTAATACCCCAAGATTTGTATACAAAAAAGCCAAAACTATCGGCTATCATTTATCACCAAGTTTATTTGTTTCAGAATCAAAAGACATCAAACTTCCCAAAGGGTTCTACAAGTGTGGGAATTGTACATATTGCAAATATGCCATTCCTCTGTCAGAAGTAATTAGTAAACACACAGGTCAAAAATATAAAATCAATCATTTTATGACTTGTAAAACTAATTACGTAGTGTATAGATTGAACTGTGCTTGCGGCAGCATATACATTGGAAGGACGATTCGTCCATTAAAAATGAGAATTTCAGAACATTTACGTTCTATCAAAAAGAATGATTTAAACCTACCTGTATCAAAACATTTTCATGACTGCCCACTTGGCTCAATTGATACATTTACATTTAACGCTCTGGAACATATCCCCAAACATACCAGGGGAGGAAATAGAGAAGGCAATCTCAACCAAAGAGAAATGTTTTGAATTTATACCCTCGGGTCATTATCACCCGGGGGTATAAATACAGATTGGGAGCTTAAACACTTCCTATGATAATAATTGAGTATATTGTATATCATAACCACGAATGTTTAAATATCACAGTTATGTCTTTTTCAATATAGTGATATTACATTCATTGCAAACGTAAAATCTCTCTATATAAATGATTCTCATATGTCCTGTTGTCCTATATACATGTCTCTTTAATTAATGATATACTGTGCATATTACATGCAGAATATGAATTGGTGTCTGTATACTTGTTCTTTTTGTTTTGACCCAAAATGCATAGTTTCTATTACGTTTGAGTACAAACATATCTATCTATGCCATTGCTTTTTCTACATGTCCTCTGATACACTGTTCTAACATCAATCTTTGTTTTCAATATACCTTGTGTTTTTATGCATTATTTGCTGTTAGCAAGGTACTTGTGCTGCGTTCCCTCTGATATAATATTCTTTCCTCTGCTCCATTACAAGAGATGATGTAATTATCACCATGACTACATAGATAGTTTACACACAAAGACTGGATCGCATACTTTGCGATATGTCACATCAGGCTTTGGGGCCAAGTTGCATCACTTCCGGTTTCCGGTTATGGCGGCTGAATGCAATTTCTGGCAATCAGCATTCACAATAAGAGGAGGAACGCAGCACACCTATCTTCACTCTCTGACGAAGCGCCGAACAGGTGTGAAACGCGTAAGAGGAGGAGATCTTTTGCACCCATCTCTGTCTGCACCATGATGTGTTAATAAAGTATCCTTTTAATCACACCGCTGCTGTCCTGTGGAGTCCTGTTCTGCTGTGATCTGCACTTCCGCATCTTGTGGCTACCTGACTGTATAATCATTACAAAAAAGGGGTAGCATATCATCAACAGAAATATCAACATCAAAGGAGAGATAGTTCGAATATGAGAACAGAGAACTCACATAAAGATATATACCATAAAGATAAACATCAAGAACACAGAAGGGCATGTACACCCCCCAGGAAAGACTCTGATCACAAATCACCCGAACGTTCCCTTTTTCTGGAGGCACTAAAATCACGTTATTTGGGGCCAAACGAGAAAGGGAAATTAGAGAGGGAGAGAGAGAGAGAGACAATGTCAAAAAACACCAAGGACACAAAAAAGACGTCGTTCACCTGAAGAGGAACGAGGGGGGTGGAGGTCCCAAAGAGGGGGGGTAGTTCTCCAGAGCCGAGAAGACTACGAATCAGAGGTAATGCGCATATTGAGTGATTCCACATTTTATGGCAAACTCACTCAAGACCCCACCCAACAATTTCTAACTGAACTTAAGGAGGAATGTTCCATGGACCTAATGAGATTGATCATTTATGAACGTAACAAATCAATTGCTGCATTAGAAAAGGAAATAGTTAGTACAATCAAAACTTTAGAGCCTTTGATCATAACTAATGATTGTTCAAAATTGGAATGCGAATTAAAAATGACATTAGAATCTTCAACGGAGGAAATCATGTTAATCAAACAGAAAAAATTCTACCGTGATAAACACGATTATGAGAATGGTAGACAAAAAGATTGGGGCAGATTTGAAAATGTTAAGTGTCGCTACCCATGGCCAAAATCCCCCCCAAAAATATCAAGATGGACAATATCACAAACCGAGGTTTGGAAGTTACCATCCAGAGGGTGGGAGAGGCCAGGGGGAGCGACAAAGAGAATATAAGAACCCCTATAAACATTACAAAAAAGGGGTACCATATCATCAACAGAAATATCAACATCAAAGGAGAGATAGTTCAAATATGAGAACAGAGAACTCGCATAAAGATATATTCCATAAAGATAAACATCAAGAACACAGAAGGGCATGTACACCCCCCAGGAAAGACTCTGATCACAAATCACCCGAACGTTCCCTTTTTCTGGAGGCACTAAAATCACGTTATTTGGGGCCAAACGAGAAAGGGAAATTAGAGAGGGAGAGAGAGAGAGACAATGTCAAAAAACACCAAGGACACAAAAAAGACGTCGTTCACCTGAAGAGGAACGAGGGGGGTGGAGGTCCCAAAGAGGGGGGGTAGTTCTCCAGAGCCGAGAAGACTATGAATCAGAGGTAATGCGCATATTGAGTGATTCCACATTTTATGGCAAACTCACTCAAGACCCCACCCAACAATTTCTAACTGAACTTAAGGTCCTTCTTGATGAAGCTGTTGAATCCACTGTGATTACAAAATCAGAATTTCAATTTTTATATTTACAGTTTCCACGAATACCAGTGTACTATCACCTTCCCAAAATTCACAAGGCACTAATTGATCGACCAGGGAGACCTATAATCTCCGGCATTAGTTCCCTAACGGCAAATCTATCACAATATGTAGACTTCTTTCTGCAAAAATATGTCCATTTATTACCGTCGTATATAAAGGACACTACGGCCATTCTAAATTTAGTTAAAACAATAAATGGAAAGGAAGCTATAGATGGGCTCTTTTCTACGTTCAGTCGTTATATACCTGTATTCCTCACAAAAAGGGTATAGAGGCTGTAAAGGAAACATTAATGCGTGACTCAGATTTGCATCCACTTAATAGTGAATTCATTGTTAATGCAATTGATTTCATATTGTCACACAACTATTTTCTATTTATGAACCAATTTTACATCCAGTTGTGTGGCACAGCTATGGCGACACGCTTTGCCCCCCAGCTATGCCAACATATATATGGGGGCATGGGAAGATCATTATCTCGGAAAAATAATCAATTTGCCAGTAGAGTTATTATTTGGCAGCGATATATCGATGACGTGCTGTGCATTTGGGAAGGTGATGAAGATACCCTTAATCAGTTCATAATATCTGAATGAGAACAATTTCAATTTAAGATTTACTTAAGAAACAAATATGAATAAAATAGACTTTTTAGATCTAAGTCTAGAGGCAAGAGTGGGTTTACAAATTAATACCAAAACATTATTCAAGAAAGTAGATACAAACAGCCTATTATTGTCATCATAAAACGCAATTGCAGTCTTCAGATAGACTTTGAGGCTCAATCAGTAATTCTGTTTGAGAAATTTGTCCAACGAGGATATGATAGGATAATGCTAAAAAAACTCTTCAAAAGAGTTAATAATTTGAGTAGAGAGTCACTCCTAATACAAAAGGAACATAAAAACAGCGACATCATAACTGATAAAAAGATAAAAATTCCTTTTATTACTTATTTTAATTCAGTTAGTATGAATATTCAGAAAATCATTAATCAAAATTGGAACATTTTATGTAATTACCCTATTCTTGGTCCCTCCCTCCAGCCATATCCCAGCTTCATTTACCGTAAGGCAAAAAATCTAAAACATTATTTGAACCAAGTGATATTGGATTCCCAATACACAACATCGGGGGTCACCTGGATGCCAAAAAGACCTTCCGGTAATTTCAGCTGTGGAAAATGTAAATCTTGTAGTATGCTTAATGTAGAAAGAAAAACATTACCACTAATACCACTAAAGAAAAAATTGTGGTTAAAGATTGTGGGGCTTATGCAGAGAGGATAGATATGGAAATTGCGCCATCTTCTGGCCAAAAAACTCGCCACAAAACCTTTTACTCGTGAGAAAATGGCGCGATTTTTAAAATCCGCCAGAACAGTTTTCTGAAGTGTAAAAGTCGCCAAACACGTGGCGAGAACCTGGAACTCGCCATGCTAATATAGCGTGCAATTCCAGAAGGTCCGAATCGCGTGAACGCGCCAATATGTGCCATAGTATGGCGAGTTTTAGGTATCCAGGAAAAGTTGGCTATACAGCTCGTGCTACGGTATGGCGAGTTTAATGCAAATCGGAACTCGCCGAAATTGACACCACGTGTAAAAAGAGGTAACGACGTTTTCAGCATATGACCTTAAGTAACGGCAATTCTGTGGCTATTTTATTGCCTTTTTACAATTATATAACGTTCCTCTCTGCATAAGCCCCTGTATATCTTGTAAAACTACACACGTAGTATACCTCTTACAGTGTCCATGTGGGTACCAATATACAGTATTGGACGGACAAAAAGATGTCTCAAGATTAGAATACTTGAGCATGCAAGAAACATTAGACTTGGTCTAGAAAAACATAGTGGGGCTTATGCAGAGAGGAACGTTATATAATTGTAAAACGGCAATAAAATAGCCACAGAATTGCCATTACTTAAGGTCATATGCTGAAAACGTCATTACCTCTTTTTACACGTGGTGTCAATTTCGGCGAGTTCCGATTTGCCTTAAACTCGCCATACCGTAGCGTGAGCTGTATAGCCAACTTTTCCTGGATACCTAAAACTCGCCATACTATGGCACATATTGGCGCGTTCACGCGATTCGGACCTTCTGGAATTGCACGCTATATTAGCATGGCGAGTTCCAGGTTCTCGCCACGTGTTTGGCGACTTTTACAATTCAGAAAACAGTTCTTGCGGATTTTAAAAATCGTGCCATTTTCTCACGAGTAAAAGGTTTTGTGGAGAGTTTTTTGGCCAGAAGATGGCGCAATTTCCATATCTATCCTCTCTGCATAAGCCCCAGTGTCTCTAGACACTTTAAGATAAAACATAATTGCGATTCTGCACTTCTTAAATATATTGGTATTCAGATTGTCCCTTTATGGAGACGTGGTGGTGATAGGGATAAAATGTTATCCAAACAGGAAAGTTTTTAGATTTATAAAATGCAGACACTAGCACCACTAGGCCTCAATGAGGAGATTGATGTCTGGTCACTCTATTACAATTATTATCCATTTCCATTACTGTAATATTCTAATTTTAAACATGGAATATTTAAAAAAAAAAACGATTATTCCATAATGGGATATTAATATCCAGATAATTTTAAATTAAAAATTAATTTTAATTTTTTTAATCTATTTTAATATTGTATATTAAATAAAATTACGGAATTAGTAATATAAATAAAATCTGGGTATTCATCTTCAATATGGTTGGTGCATTAACAATCCAATATCTAGTTCTATGTATATAGTATATATAGGATAATATACAATATATGAGTTCCCTCCTGTGTTCCTTTTGATTCACAACATATTCATTTACCGTATTTCCTCGATTGCAAGACGCCATCAAATGTAAGACGCACCATCGATTTGGCACTTACAATCGAGGGAAATTACTTTTTCACTAACCATGTTTCAGGAGATGTCCCATGTCAGCAGAGGAAGAAGCTGGCGGCGGCGGCGGCGGCAGGAGACGTCCCACGTCTGCAGATGGTTCAAGATGGACAGCGGGCGGGAGTGCAGCGGCAGGACATGTCTTAGGTCTGCAGGTGAATGAAGATAAGACAGCGGGCGGGGAGGCAGGAGATCATTATAGCAGGAGAGCTGAGCAGAGCGGCACAGGGGAACGGCTTGAGAGGTGCACTTTATAACCAGAAGTCAGACACTGGTCAACTTCCGGTGTTACAGTGTGCACCTCCCACGCTGTTCCCCCTATGCCGCTCTGCTCCTGCTCTGCTCTCCTGCTATTATGATCTCCTGCTTCTGCCACCACCGCACGCCCACCGTCTTATCTTCATTTACCTGCAGACTTGGGACCTGCCGCACTCCCACCCACTGTCCATCTTCAACCATCTGCAGACGTGGGACCTCTCATGCCACCGCCGCCCGCTTCATCCTCCGCTGACATGGGACCTCTCCTGAAACATTGGAAGTGAAAAGAGGGGGTTAGTACTGTAGACACTTTAACAAATATATATTTTTTAATACATCGATTCTTAGATGCACCCCGGTATCAGACATCTGAAAATCGGAAAAAAGGTGCGTCTTAGAATCGAGGAAATTGGGTATATGATTCAAACATTTAGAATACAAGCCCCATTCTCATTTTCATTAGAATGATATAACGATGTGATTATTCAAATTTTTATATTGTGCACTAATTTTCTTATCTCTTTATTTTTAGAGATGTATTCTATTTATAATTATTTTTACAAATAAAATTGTTACTGCACCGACACACTTTATTCGAGCAAATACCCAGTATGTACCTGGCAGATACCTGGAATGCGCCGCTCCTCACCTCTGACAAGCCCCGTTGCATTTGCCTTCCCAGCCTGGGTTCATGCCTGGCTGATGGGCGGCTGATCTGTTAAATGATAATGATTAGGATTTAATAGGCTGCAATGCTTCGCGTGTCTACCAGATGGCATAAATTCATGAATTGTAATGCAGTATATATATATATACTGTGCAGTATTGCAGCCAGCGGGAATAAAATGCTTCAATCCCTGCCTGAAAATACCTCAATGCACTCGGGCAGAAAACAGTCACAAACCTCAATACACCCGGGTATACCCGAATTCGTGGGACTAGCCGAGCTCGAATAAAGTGTGTCGCCAGTGTATGCTGATTTTATATCTATGTATAAAATATATTGTTATTTCCATTCCCTATAGTTAGAGATGTATATAAAAGGGTGTTTAGTTTAAAATATGCAGCAGCTGTAATAGCTTTCAGTGAGGGGCTGTCCCGTCCTCCGACTGCCAATCACGGGAGAGATATAGCTAAAAGAAGTGCTCAATGAGAACCTCCAATTATTCCCTGACGAAGTATTTTTATACGAAACGGGCAGGAAGAGCGTGCGTTCCAGCCTATGCTCTAAAAGGATCGAGAACTTATCCTTGCATCATCGCATCAAAATTGGTGTTTTTATGTGGACATTTCACATCGGCGAAATTTGCATAACCCGCGACGGAGCCTTGATGATGTCATCAGCGTGCTCCCGGAGTCCCGACATCCATACCCAGTGAAGAGCCTGTGTCGGCTCGCATCTGCAGCAGCAGTACTCCTCTACACAGTGAGACGTGCACTGATTGAAGCGAAAGGACACTTGAGGGAGAAGGGGTCTGATTTCCTTGTCTGGCCTGAATAGATGTGACGGCATGCAGTAGCTGATGTGGTAACATGTCCCTAATATGTCATGCCAATATTTTATTTGATTGATGTATGTGTATTACGTACCCGCTGATTTATATCAATACATTATTTATATTCTACACTATGATGTTTTGCGCTGTTTTCTCTTTTTGTTTTTTCCTCATAACATAAGAGGCAGAGAAGTCTTTGATGTGGCCTAAGTGGACATTTTTAAAAAAAAGGTGAATAAGGCTGACTCTCTGTTGGTTGCTAGATAGAGAAAAAGTGAACCTTACAACAAAATATGCTCAGTACGACAAAACATAGGCCACCTCACCTCTAACCCTGATCTGATCACTAAGGAGTTTATGATTATTACTCACTATATGATTGCAACAAGCAGTATTAAACAAAGTTCAGCACCAAAATACGAATCTCTAGACACCCTGGGCCTCCCACAATTATGTGCGGGGAAATAGCCTCCCTAGTCAAGCCAATCTCATACAAGGAGATTTCTGAAACAATTACATTCTTAAAGTCTGCAAAGGCCCTTGGTCCAGATGGATTCTGAAATATACAGTATACAGTATTCTAAAAAAAAAAATCCAAAGTATTAATCCGTCAGATGCACAAACTTTATTTCTATACTTAAAGTTGCCCATTTCCTCCATAATATGTTACAAGCAAACATATCTGTGATTCATAAAGATGGGAAAGAACCTAAATCAATACAGACATAAAAATGTTCTTTATAATATTAGTAACATGATGAAATGAGTTCCTACCCAATTTGATCCATCCGGACTTGGAAGGTTTTATTCCCACTAGACGAGAGGCAGATAACACGAGGAAAGCTTTTGACATTATCTTGTATTTCAAAAGCCAAAACATACCAATTATGATTTTGGTGTTCAATGCATAAAAAGTGTTTGACTAATCAACTGGAGCTACAGTACAGTATATGAAGGCCACTCTGGTTTCATTTGGCTTAGGAGAGAGGTTTCTAAAAGCATTACTCTCACTGTATATGGTCCCTGTTCATGGAACACGGTTCACATGAAAGGAAGCACTAGACAGGTTTCCTCTATCACCCCTTCCGTTTACTCTCTCAATCCAGACCCTAGCAGCTAATATTAGAGTAGATGGAGACCTTAGTGGGATCACTATTGCAAAGCAAACATAAAAATGTCCCTTTTCACGGATGATATTCTCCTCATAATTTCCAGACCCCAACCCAATTTAACTAAGGAACTGAGCACATTTAGATCCATCTCAGAATTTAAAATAAACAATAGCAAGTTGGAGGCATTAAACATTAATCTCCCCTTGCATACTGTTAAACAAATAATAATGAATTTTGATAATGTGGAAAAGTTATTATATTAGATAATTGGTAGTGTATCTAACAAACTAATACAACTCCCTACAGTTTATAATGCTAATTTCCCAAAATGTAAATATATATATATATACTGCTGTGGCAGCTTTTATTCTAACAAATCGCCAGTTTTTCCCTGGCTTTTTCCTAGAATGCGACGCTCTTCACCTGGCGCATGCCGCGTTCATTTTGCGTTCCCAGCAACGGGTCATGCGCGGCTGACGCGCGGTTCATGCGTTTATTGAGAATGGTTCGGATTTAATAGGTTGCAATTCTTCCCGTGTACACCAGATGGCAGATATTCATGAATTGTAATGCGCACGCGGTTCAGTAATGTGTCGACTTGCAGGTGTTTCGTTTAAAAAGATACCACAGCATTCAATTGTAAATTGGCCTTGGGACTGAAGGAAAAGGTTGCAAAAATGTATCAATTTAGGCTTTTCATATTAAAGAAAGACAAAGACAAGTTTCGGTTACAGTATTCTCCAGAGACCCGCCCGCCATGAGTGTTCAAGTGCAGCCCGCTTTCCAAAAACCCGACAGAAGTTACGCGTATTTGATATGGGCCGCGATTAATGCAACAGAGGATAAGATGGCAACAGTTGTTCAAATGTATCAGTATTTTGTCGAAAACTATGACCTTTACAAATTTTCGCCAACTCCTCATATGTGGAAGCGTGAAATAAGGAAAAGGTTATGTAGCGATCCCTGTTTTTATCGTATTGAGCCACAATTTGTTGGAGGGTATTGGTATGTATCACTGGCTTTTTCCTGTATCTATGATCATGATGACGACAAAAGGCGAAGGGTCGTGTTAAAACCAACTAAGAAACGACAGTCGCTGCCAAGCAATGCACCAACACCGGCTTCCAATGACGGTCCCGCCATCAGTGACAACCCTGAGCCTGAGCCGGATTTCGCGTGCAGTTTCGATCAAGCTTGCATGTACCTAAGCAATTTCCAGCCTCATCAGCTGACTACAGGTGGACTAGTCCCGCTGCAAACTATCGACGTGGATGATCAAGAACACTGGACTGGCAGTGGACCGGCGCCGGGGCCAGCTGAATGGGAAATTCTATGGTGAGTATTGTTGCCGTATTATTTTCTGTGTTTTTTTTTATTTTAACAATACAGTATCAATATCGGAGCGATTCAAAAGTCAAGTGATTCTCCTGTAAGCAATATTATAGGCTGAGCGGCTTCTACAGTACTGTACTGCAGACACTGAACTATTGGTGGAATGCTAGGCGCATGCGCATTGGAACCTTCTTGAAACGCATACAGTATGCGTGTCATTACATCGACAGTAGGCGCATGCGCATGTGAACAGGAGACGCCCCCCGAGAAAATTATTGGTGGGACTGGCTGGGAACTTCTTTAGGGGGCTGACCATTACAGTAAAACTTTTCTTTTTGTTTTTCCTCAGAAAAGAAAACGGCTAATGGAGGGATTTCGATGGATAATATCGCTTTGTGTAACAATGCCTGCTGAATCGGATTTAAAAACCCACGTACCGGAGTCTACAGTTTAGTGGCCGTTGTTATTGATTAGGATAGAATACTTTACCTGAAACAGTATGCTGATGTTTTCCGGCCGTACAGTATACTGTACAATACTTTTTTATATACAGTACAGTAAACTGTGTAATAAACCCGAAAAAATAAAAACTATGCATTTATTCTACATGTATCACATACATTATGTGTCTTCTAAAGTATACAGTGCCAGTACATACAGTACAGTTTGTGTCTTTTATTTTTTTTAATACTCTTATACTGAGCATGCCTACAGTATACAGTGCAGTATGCCTCGACATTCTAGAAACACTGTATTTTGTTACAGTAGCAAAGGAGCAAATGGAACAATGTAAAACAAATCGACATGTTCTTTTATTGGTGGAGTAAGTACAAAAACATTTATTTACAAGTACTGTACAATGTAGAAACATTTTAAGTGCACAGTAATTCAAAACATCAACAGGTGTATGGTTTACTGCTACATTTGTGAAAACATTTATGTCAGTCAGTAAGGTTTACAGTCACATGTTTTAAAAACAAATTCTTTATTCATAAAATAAGCAAAACGCAACATCTCCTTTATTAAAGAATGACAAGTCAAAACATATACTGTACAGTGGGATGGTGTGCAAAACAGTCTGCACCAGTACAGTCCTTGAGGGCAGCAAACAGGGCTGGTTTTCAGGGTAACCTTTGAAAAACCGTGCCTGTTTGCGGCCCCCAGGGACTAGAATTGTATATGACCTGTGTGTGTGGACAGCAAGTTAAAACATTTCTGTATAAATACAAGTAAACAAAATACACAACAATATCTCCTTTATTTAAGTACAGCAGGTCAAAACATGTAGATTACAATACAGTTCAGCACAACAGTATAGTCTTACAGAAAGTCCTTGCATTGTTCGTCCATGGCCTTACCTGTGATTACAAAAAAACTTTATTCATAAAATACAGTATACACATGAAACATCTCCTTTATTAAAGAAACATATAAAGTACAGTGGGATGGTGTGCAAAACTGTCAGTCAGACCTGCACCACTACAGTCCTCGAGGGCAGCAAACAGGGCAGGTTTTCAGGACAACCTTGAAAAACTGTGCCTGTTTGCGGCCCCCAAGGACTGGAATTGTGCAGGTCCTGTGTGTGTGGCAGCAAGATAAAACATTTCTGTATAAATACAAGTAAAAAAAACACACAACATCTCCTTTATTTAAGTACAGCAGGTCAAATCATGTAGAGTACAATACAGTTCAGCACAACAGTATGGTCTTACAGAAAGTCCTCCGCATTGTCCGTCCATGGCCGATTCCTTGCATGGTGCAAAACGCCATTAATGCAGTCTCGAACGCCTTTCATTACAGGATCTGTAATTGGATAAAAGCGCCGCATTTCATCCCGAATGTTCCGTCTTAAATTGTCAGGAAGTGCCTTTTTTACGTGATTTCCGTCGTAGTTCACTTTGAAGGCCCAGTCGCAGTACAACGAGTAGGAACATGGTGCTTAAAAAGTAACAAGGCATACTTGTGGGGTGCACCAGCACTCTTCACCCTATACTTCTCCATGAGCGCCGGTGGCAGATCGCACAGGGTGATGTCGGGCACCGTATCGATGCGAGCGACTGTAGGTCTTTTGGGAGCGGGTGTGCTTGAGGTGACGGGCGATGGTAGGTTGTCTGGGAGGAAGCTTTCCTCCGGTCTTGGTTGCCGTGTTGTCTCCTGGCGTGGTCTTGACGGGGTTGTCATGTCCTCCTCAACGGCATACATGTACACTACATCTTCTGGTGGAGGGGGTGTGCTTGGTGATGGAAGGGGGTCGAAGGTCCCATTCATCACATCCATGTCACCCCCCTGCTCCAGCGTCAGGGAAACAGGGGCATTAACACCAAGCAAATAATGTATGCCCGCTATGTCAGCCTCTATCTTCTCCATCCGTCGATCCATCCGTTGATCCATATGTTGCATCCGTTGATCCATATCTAGCAACCGTTGATCCATATGTATCATACGTTTATCCATTTGTAGCATCCGTTGCTCCACATTTAGCATTGTCTCCAGAAGCAGATCTATCTTTGCTAGCACAATAGAGTACCCGGGGAGATCCACACTTATCCCATTCAGCATCCGGTCTAACGAGGTGCTTCTTGTGCATGGCGTGTGAACATCTGGGTGGATGGGTGCCACGGAGGATGAGATGGGGGTTCCATGGAGAGAAGCGGCAGCGACGTCGAAGAAGAGTGGAGGAAGTGACCTGTGGATATCTGGTAGAGGAGAAGCGGCAGCGTCGTCGAAGAGGGATTGAGAAAGTGACCTTTGGATTTCAAGGCGAGAAGCAGAGTTGTCTAAGAGCAAAGGAGAAAGTGACCCGTGGATTTCTGAGGCAGCGTCGTCGGATAGAACTGAAGAAGATGGCCTGTGGGTTTCCGGGAGGGCGGCGGCAGCGTCAAGGACAAGGGGTGGAGAAGACGGGCTGAAGATTTCCGGGACAGCGGCGGCAGAGTCATCGAAGCGTATGTGAGGAAGTGGTCTGTGGGTTCGATGGGTTGGCTGCCAATCGTTTTGCGTCGAGAGTACATCACCGTATATCTTCTTGACATAATAAGGCTGACGTCTATGAAAACCCTTAGCCTTTGGGGTCAGCAGAAGGTTTTCTTTATTGGCCTTAGCCTGTCGCTTTTGCCTTGGCGTGGAAACGGCAACCGCCTTTCACTTTTTCTGCTTGACAGGCATGGCAGAGGCGAGTGGGTTCCTGCGTCCGTAGAATCGGGGTTGCTCCACGGAAGCAGGTGGCACAATGCAGTATCTGGATAAGGGCAAGTTCAGATAAAGATCATCGAGTGGTGGGCTATGCAACGTGTGTAACCTTTTATGCATGGCGACCAGGTACAGGTGTTGAAAGTGGGCATACTCTAATGTGAGTCATTACCGTATAAATACACATTTTGTGGATTCACTGCACATTGAATACACATCGACTAAACATCGAATATACATTCTTGTGTTTGTATTTCTTTCTACTCGCAGCAATGCTTGTTAAAAAGATTTCCAAGGAGCTCAGCATGCGAATTAAGGAGATGTACACGAGCGGACACCGAATTGCTGCTATCCAACGCTGGTTAGCTACTTCTGGCATCGTTGTGCCAGCAACCACCGTGAGCTATCATGCACACGGAAAAAACAGAGACCGCAAAAGGGCACCAAGGGTAACTAACGCATAAGTATATTTATACAACTTAAAAATAAAATAAATTTTTATTTAAATCTAATATTTTTGTTATTTCTGTTGATTTATATTACAACAGTATATATATTTTGTATATTTATATTTATATCAGTACAGTATATATATTTTGTATATTTATATCAGTACAGTATAGAGTATATATTTTGTATATTTATATTTATATTACAACAGTATATATATTTTGTATATTTATATTTATATCAGTACAGTATATATATTTTGTATATTTATATTTATATCAGTACAGTATATATATTTTGTATATTTATATTTATATCAGTACAGTATACAGTATATATTTTGTATATTTATATTTATATTACAACAGTATATATATTTTGTATATTTATATTTATATCAGTACAGTATATATATTTTGTATATTTATATTTATATTACAACAGTATATATATTTTGTATATTTATATATAAATTTTATATTGCTGCATATTAATAAAACAATATATTTTCTTTACATTTTAGGGAGACAACTCTTCTGGTGGACAAAATAAGTGAGGAGAATGATGAGAAGAGTTCATTAAGGGTCAAATACACTCTGCAGGAAAATCACAATCTCACTGTATCCGAGACCAGCATAAAGAAGATGAGACGCAGTATTGGATGGAAATATGGACGTGTGAGGTTAGTACTGGACAGTACAGGAGGTAAAAGTGTTGTTTAGGAAACTGTACTGTACCGCTAAAATTATTTATTCCTTGTCATTACAGAGCGTACCCCATGATACGGGACTCAAACAAAATCAAAAGAGTGGTCCAGGCCCAGGCATGGATCGACAGTAGGGAGACTTTCCAGAATTGCATCTTCACTGATGAGTCTACTGTGTCGCTGGAGAGATTTGCAAGCTTTGCATTCCACAAAAAAGGCCGCATATCTTTGAAGCCGTGGCCAAAACACCCCGTGAAGCTGCATGTGTGGGGTGCCATCTCTAGGCGTGGACCAGGATGCATTGTCATTTTTGAAGGTAAAATATATCAAATATAATGTAGCCTTATGCACTGTACTTTACTAGTGTAACCTTACTGCATGCACTGTACTGTACTATTGTGCAGTTTTTTGAGCACTTTTCTTTTCTTGCTATAGGAATAGTGAATAAAGCTTTCTTCCAAGACAACATTGTCCCTGAGAAAGCGCAATATATCATACGCGAGTTCCCGGATGGTCACCGCTTCTACCAGGACAACGATCCGAAGCACACCGCGTCAACAGCGCATATTCTTGAGCGCGGTATCAACTGGGTGAAGACGCCAGCGGAGTAAGTGCAGTAGACCGTGTCTCATTTTTGTTCCCCACTGTTTTTACTGTGTACTGTATCTCTTAAACTAATTGTCCTTTTTTTCCAATGACAGATCGCCAGACTTCAATCCGATCGAAATGGTCTGGCATCAGCTGAAGGACCATATACGGAAAGTGGTGAAACCCTCCAAAAAGGACGAGTTGTTGAAAGGCATAATGAGTTTTTGGAACGATGTACTCACTGTGGAATGCTGCAATAAATATATAGACCATATTGCGACTGTGTTGCCCATTGTGATCGCGCGTAATGGGCAAGCATCAGGAAAGTAGTACTGTGCAGTAGTATTGTAAGTACAGTATGATACAGGTAAGTATGGCACAGATTTTTTCTTTCCCAATAGTCAGAGTATACAGTACAGTAGTTACAGTTTTTTCTTTACAGAGAGAGCAGCACCAGCCATCTAAAGTTGTATTTAACAGTAGTCAGAGTATACAGTACAGTAGTTCCAGTATACAGTAGACTAGTTTGACAGTAGTACAGTAACTGCCTACTAACTGGTCATTTTTTTTCTTTTCAGAGAAAGCAGCACCAGCCATCTAAAGTAGTACTACATATCACACAATGCCATAATACAGTACGCACATACAGTAACTGCACTAATTTTTTTGTTTTCTTGTCATTTCAGGATAAAAGGGTGGCCTGGGGGGATTTGGGGTGTTGTGTCCAGTCTAATCTGTTTGTACAGTCAAATGTACAGTATATAAACAGCAGTATTGATGTACACAAAACCTCTCCTCTCTCAATAAACTACTGTACTGTACACTGAATGAGGAACAAGATAACAACGGAAAAAATTATATTACTATGCACAGTATACTGTGTATATATATATGTATATATATATATATATATATATATATATATATATATATATATATATATATATCTATCTATATATATATAGTATACTGTACATAGTAATATAATTTTTTCCGTTGTTATCTTGTTCCTCATTCCGTGTACAGTACAGTAGTTCATTGAGAGAGGAGAGGTTTTGTGTACATCAATACTGCTGTTTATATATATATATATATATATATATATATATATATATATATATATATATATATATATATATATACAGTATACATATATTATACATTATAATGTATATATATTATTACATAATATTCTTATAAATGTGCATAATTCATGTTTCTCCATGTTTTACAAATGTTTTCTAAATGTTTATCCAATTTCAATCTGCCAGAAGAACTTAATAAGACTGCATTATGTATTATTAATGATTATTTTTATATTTGTATTTTTTTGTTCCTGATGAAATAAAATAAATATTTATTCACATTCCTGGTAATTATAATCATTGACAACCACCCCCCCAACCCCCATAGTATAAGAATGAATGTCAAAACAACATGAATCAGTTAATGTTTTTTATTACTCTCAATTCTCACAATGCTGTGCAAATCAGATTTACATTTCAAATTCGAGAAGGGATTTTCCACAGCGGTACCATAAACAAAGCCTCAAAGGGTTGGGGGGGGGGGTTGGGTGAGTCATGTGCAGTAATCAGCTAGCTCCCATTTCAAAGAGGCTTAGAGTACACGCAGGCGCAGTGAGGTGATTGACGCTCGGCTAGGGACAGGTTAAAAACACAATGACTAACTTCAGAAAATGAATGACTCTGTGGAGGTGTCTGTCGAAAAGAGTTTGTGTGCGCGTGGGGGAGGGATGAAGGATTAGTTGTGCTGCAGTTCAAAGAAATTACATACTGTAGAGTAGAGTACAGTAATTTCAAAAGGCAGTTCATCATAATAATTTGATCAATAAACCCCCAAATACAACCCCCAAATACAGTACATAAAAAGCAAGTCACTTTATCTCCCTGTGCCTCAGGCACCAAAAAAATACAGTAGATTGTGATCTCCACGGGACAGGGAAGGACCTGTGCCTGCAAAATATCTCTGGAAAGTGCTACATATACTGTAACTAAAAGCACTATACAAAAACATGCTATTATTATTATTATAATATCAAGGTGATGCTCTGTGCAAATCAAATTCGAGAAGGGATTTTCCAAAACGTTGCCGTAAACAAAGCCTCAAAGCTCCCGTCTCAAAGAGAATTACACGCAGGCGCAGTGAGGCTTTGTTCTGTACTGTAGCTCTGCTATGGACGGATTAAGAACACAATGGCAAGATTCAGAAAATTAACGATTCTGTGGAGAGGGGGGGTTGAGTGACTCATACGCAGTAAGCAGCTAAGCAGCTAAATAGCTCCCGTCTGAAAAAGGATCACACACATGCGCAGTGAGGCTTTGAAGCTCGGCTATGGACGGATTAAGAACACAATGGCAAGATTCAGAAAATTAACGACTCTGTGGAGAGGGGGGGGGGTTGGGTGACTCATGCGCAGTAAGCAGCTAGCTCCCATCTCAAAGAGGCTTAGAGTACACGCAGTCACAGTGAGGCGATTGACGCTCGGCTAGGGATGGATTAAAAACACAATGACTAACTTCAGAAAATGAATGAATCTGTGCAGGTGTCTGTCGAATGACTCTGTGGAGAGGAGGGGGTTGGGTAACTCATGCGCAGTAAGCAGCTAAGCAGCTAAATAGCTCCCATATGAACAAGGATTACATGCAGGCGCAGTGAGGCTTTGAAGCTAGGCTATGGATGGATTCAAAACACAATGGCAATATTCTAAAAATTAAAGACAGCCGCATGAAGTTCAAAGCTAAATACATACTTTAATTTCAAAAGGCAGTTCATCATAATAATACACCCCCAAATACCATACGTAAAAAGCACACAAATCAACCATGTGCAGTCAAACGCACAGGGTCGCAGACAAAAGCTACAGTAAGATGGTTTTTGCAGGCTTGTGGAGAAAAAAAAATTACAATAAAAAAAAAAATCTTAATTTTTTTTTTGGTCACTCACTCAGGCAAGCAAGCAGTGGTGGGCGAAGTTACAGGCGCATGCACAGTAAATTCCTGCTGTCAAGCAGGAATGTGATTGAAACCAGACACACGTTCATAGGAATGGTGTGGGAGAGATGTACTGCATTGCACAGAAGATAATAAGTTGAAATATCCTGCAGTGCAGGTAATTATCCTGAGCGAGGGGAGAGCGCTGTATACTGTATGCAGAAATGTGACACTGTTACAGTACTGTACATGCCTATGCGTTTCATCAATTTTCAAATGAGACATACTGTACAGCAGTACAGCACCGCAAATGCATGTATACTTTAAATATGCAAATTTACAATTACTGCGCACTACACACACAGACTGTGTACTGACGTAGGTTGAACCGCGAAGGTATTAGACTTCCAAGACAACAGCTCGCAAACGCCCCCCTGAGTTTTTACATGGCATTGCAGTATTGCAGACAGCGAGAATAAAGTGCTAATATCACGAGCGCGAAAATAACGCAATTCACTCCGGGCGAAAACGACACAAAACCGCACATAACCAGGATAATCTGAAAATCGCGGATCTAGCCGATTTAGACTAAAGACGGGTCGCCACTGTGTATATATATATATATATATATATATACAGTAGAAAGATATGAGTGTTTGGGGAAAATGTAAGATCTTCTGGATCAGCTGCATTTCATCACTCAAAATGAATTTACTACCATGACTGCTATACTTTTTTCAGACTCTACCTATCCCCCTTGTAACTGAAGATGTCATAGATCTTCAAAAGAAGATAACAGAGAACAATTGGGAAGGCAAAAGGCAGAGGGTCAATAAACAAATGATGACCCTTACTACAGGTGTAGGGATTTTAGCACAGCTGTGGTTGATATATTATTATTGCAGCTAAATATACACAGCTCATCAACTAGCATGCAAATCTGGGACTAAAATGAGTTTAGTAGGCCCCTTAAAATAAAAAAAATGTTACTCTGTGAGAGACGATCAGGGGTAATCTGGCATGTAATAAAGGGGTTATACCCGGCTAGTTACCCCTAATTCGTGCAGGAAGAGAAAGGGTTAATGTATAATGTACTATGTATGTGTATTCTAAAGCACTTTTATTCCCTGTGAATTAAATTCCCAAGTCAAGTTACAGTAAGCAGGCAAATGAGGTAATCTGTTTTGTGATCTATGGGTAAGCACTGTGATGTAATTTGGGAGTCAGCCCTGCAAAGTGTTCAGGGGATTATGTGACGGTATGTACTAATTTCTCAGATAGCAGACTTGTAAAGGGATTTGCATGTGAATTACATTTGTATGGAGGGGCCTCTGATTTAATCAGGTGAGGTGCATTGAGCATTGCAAATGTGCATTGAGGATGATCTGGGAGCTTTGGGAGTCCCTGACTTCAAAGGGAATCCAGTGGCTTTATTGCCAAGGTGTCTGGAGATATTCAGGAATATCAAGCTGCAGAGTCATAAGGAGTGGGGATGGGCCAGATAACATTAAGTATCTGCCATCAACCCCTCCTATGGGTTAGACAATGCCCAGCCATTCAGCCCTAGACTTGGTGTTGCCAGGGGGGTGGGGGGCACTCTTGCTTCCTCCCAGAGGTCCATGCCTATTTGTGATGGAAATTCAAACCCTAAAAAGAGGCAGGTTGCCCCAACCCCAGAGTGGTAGAATGTTCGCTATTCGTAGTTGGTGGTTCGTGACTCTAATCCAGCAACGGAGAATTGCTAGCCAGTGTTATTCTTGGATACTTCACCCTGTTATTTTACCGTGTTATTTTTAAGTGTCATTTGTGTTACAGTGTTGTGTTTGCCCGAAAGGGAATAAATATTCAGTTTATTTATTCATTTTGGCCTGCTCCATCAATGCCCAGTATATTTGGCATGAATTAGGTCTGGTCTACCGTGACAGGCTTAGATTTACTGGTGGCAGCGGCGGGACATGATTGAAGCTGTTATAGTCAACTGCACGAATCTATAACACAGTGAGGGTACTTGTAAATTGCAATCTCCTCAGAAAAGTGATAATTCACACACCTGTTTCATAAGGCATGAGAGATATAACACTATCACCATATTCCAAGTACCTTTGGTAAATATGCCAACATGAGTGATCGTGCAGGACGGTTCTGATCCTGGGTGTGAGAGCAAGTCATGGAAAGATGTGCGGGCTATGGAATGCCGATGGACAGTTGGACAAAGGGACAGCTGAAGCAAGACCTGGAGGACTACGAAGCCTCAGCCACGGTTACAGCGGGTGGCAGCCAGCATGGAGTGCAGGAGGTTAATCCGGCTCCCGAGTTGCAAGAACATGGGGAGGGAGCAAGAGTCCACATGAATATTGGTGGCTTTGCACCAGTGGGTGGACCGGGCATTGCGGCGACTGGACTAGTCACCCCTGCGCTCACCGCGCTCCTGACCACATGGGGAGAGGGGGCTATGGCAGCAGAGCGAATCTAGCTGCTGGCCGTGGCCTTCGGAAGAACCCCCATCTCACACCTTGGCAACGGGGAACAGGACATTCCCAGAATAAACCATCACATTTTCTGCAAATTTGTGGACACTACTGACCAGATTGATGGATTCTTGAAGGGCTTCGAGATGCAATTTCGACGGTACAGAGTACTAAAACGGGAGTGGGTTATGCGACTTAACACTTTGTTGTCTGGTCTGGCCAAACAGACTCTGCAGGCTATCCCAGACGAGGATGGCAATGACTACGGTCACGTGAAGAACATGTTGCTGGCTCAGTGCTCCCTCACCCCAGAAGCATACCGAGGCAAGTTCAGGACTGGCGAAAAGAAGCCTCAAGAATCCTTTGTCAATTACGATGCCCGCATGACATTGCATGGGGCACAGAGGGTAGAGGGTTGTGGGGTCACTACATTCCCTGCATTGCTGGACTTAATGTATCAGGAGCAATTGCTGCAGCAGTGTCCCCCTGAGGTGAGGACATGTGTGTTTGACAGAAACCCCAAAACCCATGTGGATGCAGCAAAGCTGGCAGACGACTATGTAACCAGCAGGGCGTTGATCAACCTTAAACTAGCTTCCAGAGGAGTGGCCACTCTGGCCCAGGGAGCTAAGATGACCCCGCAATGGACTCACAAGCCTGCAGCGGGAGGTAAACCACCTACCGCTACAGAATTTAAACATGAGAGGCGGTTTTACAACTGCAATAAGGTTGGTCACATCAGGCCAGAATGCCCGGACCATGCCAGGTCCGGGGAATCCCAGGAGGGCCACCGTTCCCAAGCTGCAATGCCAGTCGCCGGTGTGCGGCTAACACACACAGGAGCCAAGCCCAGACGTGGAAGCCAAGCCCAGAGGGACGTCCACGGAAGATCCTGTCCTTGTCACCTCAGGACCAGCAGCAGAGATCGGTGGACATCAGGTGGTGCCAATCAGCATGCACACCTGAGAAAAGTGACCATCGGAGACCGGCAAGTGGACGGCTTGCTGGATTCGGTGCCACTGTTACCCTGGTGCACCCATATATGGTGCGGCCACAGGATTTGCTCCCGGGCCATGGAATGCAAGTGACCATGCCTGAGGAGGACCACGGTCACTCCAGGTTGCCCCTTCTTTTTGGATTGGGGTTCCGGATGTGGCATGAGGGAGGTGGGGGTATTGCTTGGGTTAGTTGCAATGACCTGGGTCACATTACCTGCATGTTTACAGCAGAGCTGGCTCCAGTTGCAGCAATCACCAGGTACCAGTCAGCCCAGCTAACAGCAGCTGCAACCCCTGTCCCCCTGCATTTGGTACCAATAATACCAGTGGCCTCTGCAGAGACCGGGCAGGTAAGCCAGACTAAGTCAACCTCTGATACGGACCTACTGTTCCCTTTGCCTGTTCCCAGTCCCCCCGACGTAGCAGCGACCGGTGGGTGGCCAGAGTTAGGTACTAAGTTTAGGAAAGTGGTGCGATCCGACCCCAGCTTGGAGGGCATTCGACCCCAGCCAGGGGACGGGTTGGATAACTACTTGTGGCACCGCGGGTTACTGTATAGAGAGTCAGGGACTAAGGGTTTAAATGAGGTATGGATGGGTAGACAACAGCTGGTAGTGCCCACAGAGTATAGGCAGCTGTTGTTGCGGGTAGCCCACTCCATTCCACTAGCGGGGCATCAGGGGTCACTCGGACGAGAGCCTGGCTGTTGCAGTGTTACCACTGGTCAGGGTCATCAAGGTCTGTTTCAGATTTCTGCCGGTCCTGTGATGCCTTCCAGCGAGTGGGTAAGGTGGGCGATTGTGTGAAGGCACCCCTGAACCGTTTACCGGTAATCGGGGAACCCTTCCAGAGGATAGAAATGGACCTTGTAGGACCCCTTATGAATCCCAGTTTGTCCGGGAAGCGCTACATACTCACGGTGGTGGACTTTTCCACCCGGTACCCTGAGGCTGTAGCGCTTGCCACTATAGACAGGAGGGCAGTAGCTAAGGCTTTGCTTAGTATTTTGACCAGGGTAGGTTTCCCTAGCGAGATCCTAACCGACCAGGGCACACAATTCATGAGTGAATTGTTGCAGTGTCTCTGGGATGCATGCGGGGTGAAGTACCAGCGCACGACCCATTACCACCCCCAAACCAACGGACTGTGTGAGATGTTCAACGGGATGCTGAAGCAGATGCTTCAGACATTTATAGAGGTGGAGGGGAAAGACTGGGAGATTCACCTGCAGCACTTGCTGTTTGGTTACCGAGAGGTCCCGCAAGAATCTACCGGCTTTTCTCCCTTTGAATTGCTATATGGCCGTAGGGTCCGGGGACCTCTGGACCTATTCCGTGAGGGGTGGGAAGGGGAGGCTACTACTACTGATGCTTCTGTGCTTCAGTATGTAGTAGATCTCAGGGACAGGTTAGAAATGCTCATGGGGTTGGCACAGGACAATCTTAGGGCCGCTCAGACAAGCAGAAGCATTGGTATGACCAGAATGCCCATAGTAGGGAATTAATCCCAGGTCAGCAAGTACTTGTTCTCAAGCCTACTCGGGAGAACAAGTTAATGGCTGCCTGGATGGGACCGTATTCGGTACTCCAGAAGATGAACGAGTGCAATTACGTTGTACAGATAGATATGGATAGGAATATGACGTATCATATAAATATGCTCAAGATGTATATAGCGCCGAGTGTGGCATCGGTGCTGGCCATTTGTAGCCCACTGATGGGAGATCAGACGAGCGATGCTCTGCCTGACCTCTTTTGGAGGCTATGCAGGGAGGTACAGTGAAGCAGGTGGAGATCGGGACTCAGCTGAGTGTTAGGCAGAGAGTAGATGCTAGGAATATGCTAGAGCGTATAGGGTTCTATTCACGGACAAGCCAGGCAGAACCCATATCACCGATCATCCTGTACTCACAGGTGACTTGCGTTCTCTGCATAAGCATGCCTATCACGTATCAGCAGAGGTTAAGGGCAGTATAGAGAAAAAAGTAGAAGAAATTCTGTCCCTAGGGGTAATTGTACCATCCCAGAGCCCTTGGGCTTGTTCGGTAGTCCTGGTACCTAAGAAGGACGGAACCACCTAGTTCTTTGTGGACAACCGGCAGCTCAACGCAGGGACAGTGCCAGATTTTTATCCCATGCCTCGTATGGATGAGTTATTAGATGAACTCGCGGGGGCAAATATCTGACCACGATGGATCTCAGTAATTGGTACTGGCAGATCCCGCTGACCCTAGAGGCGAGAGAGAAGCCAGCCTTCATCACCCCGAGTAGCCTCTATGAGTTCTTAGTGATGCCATTCGGGATGAGGAATGGCCCGGCTACCTTTCAGTGCCTGGTCAACCGATTACTGAAAGGGACGCAGGGGTTTGCAAGGGCATACCTGGACGACATTGTGGTCTTCAGTAACTCCTGGAACACTCACTTAGTGCATGTAGCTGCGGTGCTAGCTAGGGTTAGGGAAGCGGGGCTCACTTTAAAACCCACCATGTGTCTCGTGGGGATGGCAGAAGTCCTTTACCTGGGGCACAGAGTGGGGGGGCGGGAACCTTAAACCAGAGCCAGACAAACTGGAAGCCACCGTTCCCAAAACTAAAAAGCAAGTCATGGCATTTCTAGGGACTGCAGGCTACTATCGCATGTTCATCCCCCAGTACAGTGCCGTGGCCAAACCCTTGACGGACTTAACTCAGAAGTGACTGTCTGCACAGGTCGTCTGGTCTCCCACCTGTGAGGTTGCATTCCAGGCTCTAAAGACTGCAATGGCCAGTTGCCCACTACTGGCTGCCCCAGACTATGCCAAGACGTTCTTGGTGCAGACCAATGCCTCTGACTATGGCATCGGCGCAGTAATCAGGCAGATCGGGGAGGACGGCAGTGAACACCCCGTGGTATATCTGAGTCGCAAACTATTACCCAGAGAAGTGGCTTATGCCACCATTGAAAACAAATGTTTGGTGATCGTGTGGGCCCTATGCAAGCTACAGCCCTACCTATACGGTCGCCCATTCACCATGGTCACGGACCACAACCCTTGAGTTGGCTGCAGAGGGTGTCGGGTGAGAATGCCAAACTGCTACGTTGGAGTCTAAATTTGCAAGAGTTTAATTTCACTATACAGCAAAAAGGGCAGCGAACACGGCAATGCCAAAGGCCTATCCCGGCAGGACAGTCCATGTGAACTTTTTACCTCAAGAGCTGACAGGTTAGCCAAACACCGGACGAGGTGACCGGGGCACAATGTGCACTCTGAAGTAGGGGAAGTGTGACGATCAGGGGTAATCTGGCCTGTAATAAAGGGGTTAAACCCAGCTAGTTACCCCTAATTCGTGTGGGAAGAGAAAGGGTTCATGTATAATGTACTTTGTATGTGTATTCCAAAGCACTTGTATTCCTTGTGAATTCAATTCCCATGTCTAGTTAAGCAGGCAAATGGGGTAAAGAGTTTTGTGATCTCTGGGTAAGCACTGTGACGTAATTTGGGAGTCAGTCCTGCAAAGTGTTCAGGGGATTATGTGACTGTATGTACTAATTTCTCAGATAGCAGACTTGTAATGGGATTTGCATTGTTCGCTGTTCGTAGTTGGTGGTTCACGACTCTAATCCAGCAAGGGAGAATTGCTAGCCAGTGTTATTCTTGGATACTTCATGCTGTTATTTTACCATAAGTGTTATTTTTAATTGTCATTTGTGTTACAGTGTTGTGTTTGCCCAAAAGGGAATAAATCTTCAGTTTATTTTATCATTTTGTCCTGTTCAATCAGTGCCCAGTATATTTGGCGTGAATTAGGTCTGGTCTACTGTGACACTCTGGCTTCCTCGAGCAGCGAAGAGATGTACTGCTGCTCCTTGCCACAATGATATTTTCCATTAAATTCTGTGATACCTATACTGTTAAGGCGGGTCTCATAATACGAATTCCATTATGAAACCTATATTAGATAAGTCAGAATTCCCCCAAGGTTTAGTCAAAGCAGGTTTTCAAATCTAGCAATCTGCTCGAATCTGAGACCCTTTTTCCTGCCAGGATCTCACAGAGCAGAAATTTCTCCAATTTATACTTGTCAAACAGGGAAAGACCTAGAGATTATTTGCCCTTATGTGGAAACCTATACCTAGAGCAGTACACCAGAAGGGCCTAAAGTCGGCCCTTAACAGCACATTTTTTAACTTCATGTCACAAGAAAAATTCAAATTCATGGAAAAATAGGAGATCTGGAGTCAGAATTAAACAGCGAAGAATGGGATGATATATTTGAGGCGATAGCAAAAAGCTCTATCTGAAACTAAATAAATGAGGATGCGTATAAGGTTTAGTACCCATGGTACCACACACCCACTAAGCTAGCAAAATATATCCTGGATTCTGCCCAATATGTCCCTAGAAATGTGGTGAATAAGGAAACTTGTTTCATATGTGGTGTGGGTTGTCACGTGTTCTCACCACAAACAGGACTAGACCGCGAGGCTGAGGTGGGGATGTATATAACCGCCGCCCTACAACCACGGGACCAGGTCAGGAGTGCAGAGTTAGAGTTGTGTAGCCGGGTCAGGGTAGGAGAGTTTGGGTATGTCGTGGTACTTGCTGTGGTCCAGGGTTAGAGAGAGGAGAGTAGTCATTATCCGTAAGCCGTGGTCGAGGAGAAGAGAGAGCAATAACAATCCAAAGTCCAGGGGTACAGAAGAGACAGGTCCATGTACGAGCAGGGGTCACAACATGGGTCAGGCATGGCACAGGAACAGGCACAATACAGGAAGCAGCAAGCACAGAGCATAAACAAGAGTTTATGCTCAGCAATTTGTACAGGAACTGACAGGGTGTATATAAAGAAGGAGGCACCAATGAGGAGGTAACAGAAAAATGACATCAGACCCAGATTGGAAACTAATAGGAGGAAGCAGGATTGGTTGTAGGTGAGACACAGCTGATGTGTGGAAACAAAAAAGTCCAAGCGCATAAATATGTGTATAAAAGTGATTATAAATCACTATAAAAAAGTGAATAACGCTCACAGTGAAAACATATGTTTAACAAATCAATTGTAGTGTGTAATAAACCCTTGTATGCAAGTGATGAAATATAAACACCACAAACTATAAAGTGTAGTATCAAGAGAAAACTTCCCTTAGAAATGTTGGATCTGCTGCTGTCCTGAAAAAACTGGGGTCAGGATAACAGCAGCTAGACAAGGATACAAAAAGGAAGAAAGCGCAAACCCATTGTAGTGTAGTATTGAAGAATTCATTTTTATATAAAAGGTAATGCGTTTCGTGACGCAAGGTCACTTCTTCAGTATTGGATTTGTTGCGTGAGGTGTCCTAATAGTGTATTAGGTTCACTTGGCTTATGTAAGATATTTTTTTGGACTTTCTTGGACGTATAATCTACCATAATGTGTCCCTAATAGCTACGGGTCTGCTGATTTGATTCCTGGCTGTGTACCGCTGGAGCGTTTGACGCGTTGTACATCACTCAACTGTCGGAGCCAATCAGTGTGAGCGAACTCCCCCTCCCCTGCCTGTGACGGAGGAACACTCGTAGGAAGTGTGTTTAGCTGCTGAGGATCGGGTGAGGAGATGATCAGTGTGGCGGTGTGAGTCACACTAAAGAGCCTTTGCTCTTTTCCCCCTTCCTCCTGTGGATATGCAGAGGAGGCTGTAAAGTGATCCGGGGTGAGCCACTATCTACCTATGTCATCGGGCGGAGGCTAATCATCTTGAGAAATCGGAGCAGCTGAGTACCCAGCCGTGCGGAATCCATGCAGCAGTCGTGGGAGCACCTGGTCCACACTGGTTAATATACCTACATGCCAATTTTAATTATTCTTTCTGTACATGCATACATTACCTTTTATATGAAAACTTCATTCTTTAATACTACACTATGAGGGTTTTGCACTTCCTTCCTTTTTGTATCCTTGTACAGCTGATGTGTGTTTTGAGATTAGCTGCTGCAAGGCGTTTGCGAGCAGGGGGAATGTGGCGTAGGACGAGTATGTCGCCAGCGGAAGTTGGCGCCATAGTGACGTGATGAGAGTATGCCTCCGCGGGTGCACTTTTGGGTTGGTGCACCCACGCAGACAGGGGTCTTCGCATGCTGCAGGCATTGCTGTGTGATGCGTCAGGGAGGTTGAGCCTAGCAGTGGTCCTGACAGTATCCTCCCTTCAGGGGAGACCTTCGGAGATCCCAGAGATGGCTTCAAAGGGTCCTTGTGGTGAAAGGTCCAAATACGTCTGGAGGCATGTACCTGCTCCTGCGGAATCCACTCACGTTCCTCCAGGCTGAATCCCCTCCAATAGTCGAGGTACTGCAGTTTTACCCTTGACACTCTGGAATCTAGAATTGCTTGCCCCTCGAACTCCTGTTGGCCGTCTATGAGAATAGGTTGAGAGGGCAAGTCCCGAATGGAAGATTGAGGATCCTGGAGGAAAGGCTTTAGGAGGGAAATGTGGAATACAGAAGGAATCTTCATTGTTGCCGGGAGTTTAAGCCAGTAGGCAAAAGGATTGATCTTTTCTGTAATGGCAAAAGGTCCAATGAACCTAGTTACCAGTTTGGGTGAAGAGACCTTGAGTTGAATATTTTTCGTTGACAGCCAGACCTTTTGTCCAGGAGTGTAATTAGGAGTCTCCAAACGGAAATGATCAGCTTGTCTCTATTGCATATCGACGGCGTGTCTCAGATTCCATTGAATCTTTTCCCAAGAATTCTGGAGGTCGTGGATTCTGTCCTCGGCAGTTTGAACCCCGGATCTGGGGACTGTGGAGGGAAGAGCAGAGAGGTGAAACCCATAATTAGTGAAAAAAGGTTTTTGTTGAGAAGATTCATTCCGAAGGTTGTTGTGCAAAAACACCACCCATGGGAGAAGATCTGCCCTATTGTCCTGGGCACCAGAAATAAAACAGCTAATGTACTGTTCTAAGGACTGATTTGTCCGTTCCGTTTGACCATTAGTTTGTGGGTGATACCCAGGTGAGAGATGCCTAGACATAGGCAGAAGGCCCTCCAGAATCTGGAAATGAATTGTGAGCCTCGGTCCGAGACTATGACCTGCAGAGTACCATGGATTCTGAATATCTCTCTGATGAAGACCTCCAATAATTTGGGAGCGCTGGGCAAGCCTTTGAGTGGGATGAAGTGCGCCTGTTTTTAAAACCGGTCCACGACCACCAGTATGGTGTCCATCCCTTTAGAGCTGGGTAGCTCGACGATGAAGTCCATCAAAAGATGCATCCATGGACTGTGCGGGATCAGAGGTTGCTGAGGAAGCCCATGTATTTAAAAGTTCTGCGCTCGAGCTGTCATAGATCTTCTCCAATGTCAAAACAATTATTTTGCAGCTGGGTGTGTAGTAGCCCCTCCCAATCGCTCTTAAAAAAGGTCTCCCAAAAATGGGGGACCCCAAACGACAAGAAAAACACACACCAAGTGCACCAAGAATTAGTACACACTCAAATATATGAACAGATGAATGCTTAGGTGTAATGGTAATTTAATTTTAAAAGAAAAGGGTCTACAATCAGACCAAGAACAAACATAAACAGTGGTTCCAACACCGCTGAACTAAAACAATACATACATATAAAATGTCATAAAAAGATACAACACATACAATGACAGTGGAACACCCCGTCTCCAAATAAGAGGCTGAGGTAAAAACACCTAATATAGAATAGATGCCCCTGATGCATGATATGGTAAGCTGAGAGGGGTGGCGGTACTGAACAAAAGAGCACGCTGGAACCGTTTGCTGGCGTGTTAAAGTCCGGACTTGCAACATTAGATGTGCAAGCTCTGTATACAAGCATCCCTCATGCCAAAGGAGTTATGGCGGTGGAACATTTTTTGTTGTCTCCTCAACTTTTACCACATCCACAAATTGATTTCATGTTGAGGTCCATTTCATTCATAGTAAGTCATAATTATTTTATGTTTGATTCTAGGTATTATCTACAACTAGTAGGCACAGCGATGGGGACGACCTTTGCCCCATCGTTTGCAAACTTATATATGGGGAAATGGGAGTCCCTATATGTGACGGGTATGCCTCCTCCATAGCTTAAATTGTGGAGGAGGTATATAGATGACATTGTAATCATCTGGGAGGGCAGTGAAACCTCCTATTTGGAGTTTGTTTGTTGACTGAATCAAAATGATTATAATCTCAAATTCAGTGGTGATAACAGTACTGTTTGCGAAGGTACCCGGGCGCTATCTCTGTTTGTTATATCTGATGTGCAGAAGTATAAAAAGAGTGGTGTAATACTGCCTGTAAATGGTTTTCAGATGGTATCCTCTTGTGACTCGGAACCCCAGCAGGATCTATCCAGGACCCTTATAGTTAATGAATACAAAAGAGATGGGGGAGCACAATGGTCGGAAACAGGCAGTGTAATAGAACTGATAGTTGCTCTTTTTTAAGGTGAAGCAGTTGTAACCTGAGTGGGTGTGGTGGTTCAGGTGTCTAATGTCTAGTTGGGAGGGTGGACACACATAAGTGTATGTGTGTTGGTGTAAAAGTGGAATAAAGGTATATAAGACTTACACGGCATTGTGTAAGCCCAGTCGCATCAGAGTTTCTTTAGGAGTCCCGTGTACTTCTGATGAGGCTTTTCTTCTTGCGATGCTGGTTCTTCTTCTTGTTTTATAGTCCACTTGCTTCGTTGGTTCACAGTACCGCTCCAGGGGAAATTTTCTCTCGTGTAAACAAAAAGGAGGATAGGGTTAACACATATAATTGTATACACGTCAGTGAGGGGGGGGGGGGGGGGATGGTGTGTTTATAAACCACCAAGAATTGTATTCTATATAATATAGTTTAGCACTCACACGGGCTAGTGTAAGTGTTATCCTATCTTGGTATCTTGTTCAAAAGAAGTTGCCCAATCAATATCAGGTGATGAAAGGGTAGGGTATGAAGGTATTAATAATAAATATATCACAATACTCACACGGGCCAGTGTGAGTACACACTTCTAGTGGTATCTTGTTCTTTTGTTCCAGTTGTCACCGATGGTGAAGATGGGGTTTAACAAATAAAAGACACTAATGTCTGGGGGGTAAAAACACTATCTTTAATAAAAACATGAAAAATAAAAACAAAAACAAACTCAGAATACAAACGATTCTGTGGAAGGTAAATGCAAGGGGTAGGCAGTGTGGTGTGTAGTTGTAGGGGGTCTCTCTTTTCCGCGTCCGGATGGAGAGCTGCAACTTCACCTCTGCCTCCTCTGTAGTGTGCTTTAAAATGTTCCTGGTGAAGAGCAACGCGTTTCGTCCAGGTACTGGACTTCCTCAGGCTCTGTCTACTGGCTACTCTGGCTACTGTGATAACAGTACTACCTTAATCCACTTCCTTGATCTTGAAATTTTCATAGAAGATTGCACTATCCATACCAAAACCTATTTTAAAGAAACAAATGTCAATTCGTATCTACACCCGAGTAGTTGTCATGACTATTGTTAGATACGTAATATCCCATTTAATCAGTTTTTACATCTGAAGCGCAATAATACTCGGGAACAACACTTTGAGGTACAATCCGATTTTCTCAAAGAGTGGTTCCGTGGGAAAAATTATGATAAGGATCTCGTTGATAGGGCATTGGATAAAGCAGAGAAGGTTAAACGCCAGTCCTTGTTGAAATACGGAAAAAATACTGGACACAAAAGAGCGATTTTACAGAAAGGTACTGGTGCAGGCCCGGGGGCTTCTAAAACAGCGCCTGTGTTTATAACTCAGTTCAATGAAGCTCATAGTTCTATTAAGCATGTTTTGAACAAACACTGGAGGGTGTTACAGATGGATCCCATCTTGGGCCCTTTGGTCAAATCTAACCAAAAGTAGTATTCAAACGGGCCCAGAATTTGAAGGGACTGTTAGCCCTGAGTCAGGTACCATCTTTGACAAATGTACACAATACTATTAGATCTAGTTTGGGAATTGTAGGCAATTACAAATGCGGGAAGTGTTAAGCCTGCAATTGTGTTAAGGTGAATAAACAAGTAATGTCATCAGTTACCAAAAAGACATATAAAGTCAGGAATTGTATTAATTGTCTTTCTACACACGTAGTGTATGTACTGCAGTGCCATTGTGGCCTACAGTACATCAGTTAGACCAAAAGGGTTTTCAAATTATGTATGATGGAACATATCAGAAATGTGAAGAAAATTTTGAAAATAGAGGCCAAAGGTTTACCATTAACTCCTCTTCTTAAACATTTCAAAGAGGTTCACAATTGTGATCCTAGGTCCATTAGTTTTATGGGAATTGAAAGTGTCCCACGAAATTCCAGACAGGGCAATAGAGACCTTCAGTTACTAAAAAGGGAGCAATATTGGATATATGTTTTTGGATGTAAATACTCCAAGGGGTTTAATGAATTGAGAGAGTTAACTCCTTTTATAAGATAACTGTGCACACTAGTGCATAAGTATGAATTACCTTTTTTATCATGTTCTTAGTGATATTATTCTTGCATATAGCAGCTTGTGTAGTGCATATTATGTTGATATGTATGTTTTATTGTTTTTATTTAGTAGTTCCATGTATGCTGTATTTTAATTAATTATGAGGGGTGTTATCAAGTACCCGATTGGCTGAGATTTCCATTATATGCATGTGAGTGTCTACCAATGTGACCTGCGAAGCACGTTGTTGCAAAACGCGTTGAGGTCACGTGGAGCTACTTAACGCGCTTGCTGATTGGCTGGGGCTGGGTGTACCAGGAAGTGCTTGCTGTGGTTCTTTCTCCGTAGATGGTGCGGACTTTAACGCGCCAGCAAACGGTTCCAGCGTGCTCTTTTGGTCAGTACTGCCCCCCCCCCTCTCAGCTTACCATATCGTGCAGCAGGGGCATCTATTCTATTTTATGTGTTTTTACCTCAGCCTCTTATTTGGAGATGGGTTGTTCTGCTGTTTTTGCATGTGTTGTATCTTTTTATTACATTTTATATATATATGTGTTGTTTTAGTTCAGCGGTGTTGGAACCACTGTTTATGTTTGTTCTTAGTCTGATTGTAGACCCTTTTCTTTTAAAATTAAATTACCATTACATCTAAGCATTCATCTGTTCATATATTTGAGTGTGTACTAATTATTGGTGTGCTTGGTGTGTGTTTTTCTTGAAGAAGCCCCGATGGTCTGTTGTGAGGTGTCTTATTCTGGGGGCATGTGGTACAAGATGAGACGAAATTCTTGATATCTTTGTGCATACTTTGCCACCAGAAGGTATGCTCCAAAAGGTTGATTGTTCTCCTCGTACCAGGATGACCAGCTGCTTTGGATGCATGACCCCATTCCATTACTCTCCTGTGGAAGTTAGATGGCGTGAACAGACATCCCTCCGGAACTTTGAGAACTACTGGGGTGCGAAATTGAGCCCTAGTGATGTCCAGTAAGGCGTTGAAGGTGTTGGCCGATAGAATATAGGCTGGGGGAAGAAAAGTTTCATGACGATCCTCTGATTTGTCCTCTACCAGAAACTGTTGGGAGAGTGCATCGGCTTTTATGTTTTTAGACCAAGGAATGTAAGATATAACAAAATTAAAGCGGGTGAAAAATAAGGACCACCGTGCCTGTCATGACCCCAAAGCGACGCGCACCTTCAATGTAAAGTAGGTTCTTGTAGTCGGTCAGGATAGTGACAGGAGTCTCCGTACCGCCAAGAAGAAATTTTCCACTAGTTCCCTTGACGAATTCTTTGCAAGTTGTAGGCCCCTCGCAGATCCAACTTGGTAAATATGGTGGCCCCTTGTAACCTATCGAACATTTCGGAAATCAATGGAAGAGGATAGCGATTCTTGACTGTAACTTATTGAGGCCATGGTAGACGATACAAGGCCTGAGTGACCCATCCTTTTTTTTCACAATAAAGAACCCTACGACGGCGGGTGAAGAAGACTACTGGATGAAACCCCTCTGGAGGTTTTTCTGAATATACTGTTTCATGGCCTTGGTTTCAGGAGGGGACAATGGGTAAGAGCATCCTCTAGGCGGAATGGTGCCGGGGAGCAAGTGGATGGGTCAGTCATATGAGCGATGCGGCAGAAGTTCCTCTGCCTGAACCTTGTCAAAGTCATCATGGAATTCCTTATAGGTTCTGTAAGTTGTACTGACATCCCCGCTAAACACTTGGAGGGAATTTGGCAACCCCTCTGACATTGTTGACTCCAGCGGATAGGCATGGTCTCTGTCCAGTCAATTCACAGATTCTGTAGCTGATGCCATGGAAGCCCTAATATGACATCAAGTGATGGGTATGGATGGCGTCCAGTTGTATGCTCTCTGAATGAGCCTTTCCAACAAGTAGAGAGATGGGTATTATCTGCAAGGAGATGAAGGCAGGTTGTAGCGAATGACCGTCAATAGCCTCGAGACCCACGGGGCAATCTTTGCATATTAAGGGTATTTGGTGCTTTTCCTCTAACCCCTGATCAATAAAATTCCCACCTGAACCGGAATCCAAAAAGGCCCGGGTAGAGATTTGGAATGTCTCTCCGAATAAGGTGATAGGAACATATATTCTAGTAGAAAGTTGGGGAGGAAGTGAGGATAACATTCACAGGGTGATCCTCCCGGCTCTCACTGGGCTGTGGCATTTCCCGTCTTCAGTGGGCAAGTGGCCACCATATGTCCCCTGTTACCACAGTAAAGGCATAAGCCTGCGTGACGTCTGCACTGCCTTTCGCCCATCGTTAGGCGGGTACCACCTAATTGCATAAGTTCTTCTGGGATTGAAGATACAGACGACATGGATCCTACCGGATGAGTAAAGAAAGAATGTGTACCTCGTTCGTGCCTGTCCCCTCCATCCTTATCTGCTGGAGGCGCTGATCCATGCATATGCATAGGGCTACGAGATCTTCGAGTCCTGTGGGACGTTCCTGGGAAGCATACTCATCTTTGAGACCCTCGGACAATCCTTGCCAAAACATTTCTGAGAGAGCCTCATCGTTTCAGATGGTCTCCGTGGCTATAGTACGGAATTCGAGCATGTATCAGGCCACTGTGCGTTCCCCCTGGGAGATGTTTAAGTGGGAAGAAGCTGCAGTTACCTTGCGGCCAGGCATATCGAAGACTTTCCGAAACTCTGTGGTGAAGCGATAACTATCGAAGGTTAGGTCTGGTCGTTTCTCCCAGATAGGTGAGACCCATGCCAGAGCGTCATCGGTCAAAAGGGAAATGATGTAAGCTACTTTAGAGCGTTGAAAAGGAAAATGTGAAGGCAGTAATTCAAAGTGTATAGAGCATTGGTTTAAGAATCCCTGACAGCCCAAAGAGTCACCAGCATAACGGTTAGGGGTAGGCAACCGTGGTTTAGAAGTCGGGCCACAGGAGCGGGTGCAGGTATGGGTGCTGCAGTTGCGGCAGGGGAGGATGAGCCTAACCCTGTCAGACAGGCCGTCCATGTCATGTTTGAACTTGTTAATTTGCTGATCATTTGGCACAAGAGATCCCTCCACTTGCCTGAACATACCCTCAAATTCATACAATCGTCAACCCACACCAGTGGGGTCCATGTTTGTTGGACTGAGCATATTGTCACGTGTGCTCACCACAAACATGACTAATCTGCGGGGATGAGGTGGGGATGTACAGTAGAGGCAACGTTTATTCTAACATTTGCCGTAAACTAGCCGGGTTACATTCTGGGTATGTGCTGGGTATGTGCTGGGTATGTTCTGGGTATGTTCTGGGCTAGTTTGACGCACGTTTAAAGCATTTCTGCATTGACTAATGACCCATAGGATTAACACAGCAGGGATCCCTGGCATTCCAAATCAGTTTGAATGGGATGGCCAGGGACACCCGCTGTTAATCTGATAGGCCATTAATCAATGCTGAAATGCTGGGGCAAGTTTAAGGAAAGTTTAAGGTATGTATTCAGAATGTACCTGGGTGTTTCCTGGGTTTTTGGGGGGAATTGCCACTGGTTTTTGTTCGAATAAGAGTTGCCTCTACTGTATATAACTGCCGCCATACAACCACGGGACCAGGTCCAGAGTGCAGAGAAAGAGTTGTGTAACCGGGTCAGGGTAGGAGAGTTTGGTTATGCCGTGGTGATTGCCGTGATCCGGGGTTGGAGAGATGAGAGTAGTCATTATCTGTAAGCCAATAACAATCCGAAGTCCTGGGGTACAGAAGAGACAGGTCCAGATATGAGTAGGGGTCACAACACGGGTCAGGCAAGGCACAGGAACAGGCAAGATACAGGAAGCAGTGAGCACAGCACATAAACAAGAGTTTATGCTCAGCAAGTTGTACAGGAACTGACAGGGTATATAAAGGAGGAGGCACCAATCAGGAGGTAGAATAAAGATGTCATCAGACCCAAATTGGAAGCTAATAGGTGATTGGTTGCAGGTGATACACAGCTGATGTGCCTTTTGAGATTAGCTTCCACACGGCGTATAGACGCAGGGGGAATGTGGCATGTGGAGAGTGCGTCGTCAGCGGGAGTTGGCGCCGTGTTAATGTGACGAGAGCGTGCCTACATGGGTGCACTGTTGGGTTGGCGCACCCGCACAGAGTGGGGTCTGCGCGCGTCACAGGCATTGCTGTGTGATGTGTCAGGGAGGCAGAGCCTAGCAGCGATCCTAACAGGGGTTTCCAGGAATTAAACTATTCTAGAAGTCAGTGCATGGTTGTCCTATTAAACAGACCAGTTACAGAGCTGAATAAACTTGAAAATAAACTGGTTGTCCTGGAACAGGATTGTGTTTTTTCTCATTCTTCAGGCTGCCAGCACTCCTCAGCCTAGCTTTTGCAACAATGTTGCAATCCCTTGTGGGTTTCTTGGTTCCAGCCATTTGCCTTGACAACCCCTCTGCCTTTTACCAGGATGGACTGCTCCCCCTCCCCTTGCCAGGTGGTATTGACCCAGTTAATTTTCCATCAGCCCAGACCAGAATGCTGTCTTTAATACCAGCAGCGATCTTGAGCAGACATCTATCCTATTCTGGTAAAGTTACTGATTTTTACATATCCCTATATCTTGCATTTAGCCCACTTCCCCCATCCCTCCCCTTCCCCTCCATTGCTCTCATGTCCCAGTGTTCCCTCAGTACTTTCCCCCCCTTTTTATTTTTATGTTGTTGCCCCAAATAAACACTTCAGCAAGTAAGAAGATTCCCTTGCTTGATATATAGGATTGAGTTAACCTGCCTGTCCCTACTCATCTATCAAGGTGTGCTGGGGCCAGAACAGTAAACATAAACTCTACAGGATACAGACTGAGAAAGCCTTACAGAGCCTGCAGATCTAAACAGTTATACAGAACCTGCAGATCTAAACAGGTATACAGAGCCTGGAGCTTTAAAACAGTTTCAAAGACACAGAAGCTGCAGCACTGCTTCAAAGACCCGCTGATTATACATAACACTGTCACTCTCCTATCCTGCCTGAGAGTGCAGCTCTGTACAGCTACATCGTGAGGTACAACCACCACACCTACCCCTGTGCTATGTCCCCACAGCTAGGGATATCAAGGGCCATGCTCCGAACATCTGCCAGGATATGTGTCAGAGTCATGGACACCTGTAAGAATAGCTACCGCTATGCTGACTGCTGCAGGACACCGACCGGCTCCATCTGAGACAGTCGTCCATTGCTGATGAAGGTAACAGACCACATGCAACATACACTGGCTAAAGACCTACATACACCTGCAGCATGGCAGAACTTAGACCCTCACCAGAAAGCCCGCATGACAGTGACAATTCAGATGCTGAGACTGATACACAAACGCAACAGATGCAAGAGGGCACGAGGCCTAAGCGGAGAGTCATGTTTACACAAAAGGCCCGCGAAAAATATGAAACTGACATTGACGTGCATGTGACAAGTTAGAGAAGACCTGGGGAATAAATGGACTTGAAATGCGTAATGTTACAAGCAATGCAAGTATGAAAAGCAGCTTGAGCAGGCAATAACTCAATTATGGTATAACCACTTGTGCTATCGAGCACTGTCAGAGACAAACATCACATACTTGACCAGGACTAATACCGGGGAAAGCCTGCAAGAACGAGACTTACAGAATAATATTGATCTAACATGTGACAGCCATGTGGGGACCGCTATCACGGAAGCTTAGAGTAGGAGAAAGGACCTTGTGCTGGAGACCACTTCACAGTGCTAAAACTCATCCAGGCACTCAACAAGGTCAGCAAAATCTGCGCCATCTAACGCATCTAGCACAAACGCTACCAAGTTTCGAGCTATCAAAGAGGCTGCACGTGCAAGGGCTGCATACGCTCAGAAAGAGGCAGCCATAAGGCTAGTGAAAACGTGCATAGAAGAAAAAGAGCAGAAGGCAGCTGCCACAGCCACTGCTAATGCTGCTACCTGCACACGTAGGAAGGCTGAGTTAGACGTGAACTTGGAGACCTTTTGAGAAGAAAAGGAAGTTGTCGCTGCAGCCCAAGCCGAGGTCTTAGAGGCAGTCGCAAGACAGGATGGCGGGAAGCAACCGTACAGCCCAATAACTTCAGAGGATTCAGCCCAATGCACTGAAGACTATGTGAGGAGCCTCCCCAGTGTAACTACCAGTGCACCATCTCTACCTGATGAGGAGGGTATTAGAGATGCTGAAGCTTTGGAGAGTCCACGAGGAGTAGATGCTGTTTTTTCAAAGGCACATACTACCTGGGATAGCTACAGCCACAACAGTGATCCACACGCCAGCACACATAGGTATGCACTACCACAGGCTCACAATACAGGTACGCCCACGCAGAGGAACACAGCTCCCCACACTGACAAGCAGTCATCGCACAACCACACCAAGGAAGAGGCGACTGCAAAGTCCCTCCCGGCAACCACCATTGCGCGAAGCACACACTCCGCACATAGGTCAAAGACACACAATCGACCCCACAATCAAACACTGCAAACGTAGACAGCAGACAGAGAAACATAACAGAACACGACTGCCCACACCCTCCGCAAATCAACATACTGATGCATCCAGCCTAACAGACATGGGCAAGTACATGATCCAGCGTGATATGGTGCAAACAGGACTTTCCAACTTCACCGACCGTCCTGAGAATGACAGAATATGGAATTCCACAATCAAGGACGCAATCAAGAGTATGGGCTTCTCTGTGAGGGAAGAACTCAGCCTTCTAACCAAATGGTTGGGGAAAGAATCTGCAGAGTATGTAAAGAGGCTCAGGACAGCAAACGTAAACCACCCCAAGAAGGTTTCGGCCACATCTTTGGGAGCAAAGTCCTTAGTGTAAAACAAGACCCCGGATTAAGAATAGTCCAATATCAGAAGCATAATGCTACATGAAAAGATGTACATGGTCTGCTTTCTCGCATTTAAAGATTTAGGAATAAAGAAATTGAAATAAGGAATAATGTCTACTACTATGTAATTTTATGTTGTTTAATGATGAAATCATGTATAAGCAAACTTATAGACATGTAGCAAGCTGCTGTCCATGGTCCCGTGATTGTGCTGATCGTGGCCTTGATGGGGGTTTGATTTGGAAACATGGACCCCCTTCAGCGTGATCATAGCAGACACTGAGCCCAGTGCAGCGTACTTTTGATTGTTTGTCCGTGAGTTGACACATTTGTTGACACATTTCTATAAATGCCTCAAATGTAAAATGTGCAAACTAAACATACAAGAGGCAAAACAGGTCAAATGGTTCTCCTCAACTAAAACTGAGAAGGACTACAATATCAACAACTTTATAAATTGTGATTCACAAAATGCAGTATATCTTATATAATGCCCCTGTGCAAAACAATTGATTGGTCGGACGACCAGGAAACTCAAATTAAGATTTGCTGAACACATCACAAATATTCAGAAAGGGTTTATGCAGCACAATGTATCAATACACTTTAAAGAGTGTCATAATCAGAACACAGCAGGGATTAAATGTATCGGTATTGATGTATTAGAGCCTAACTGGAGGGGAGAAGACCCTGTTAACCACATTCTAAATTGGAGACTCAATTGATCCACACATTTAAAACCTTAGCCCCGTATGGACACAATGTGCGTGTAGACCTGGTAGCCTTTCTCCAAATTTAACGAGTGCTCCTCTGCTCTCGCATGGTTGTCCTTTTTCCATATATCTGCAATCTGTGTTGTCATGATTGCATTTAAACAGAACTCAATATTCTGCTTAATATATGTTTGTTTACACTGTATGGATATTCTTCAATGCTGAATATGTCATTAACATTATTGTTGATTAATCTGCATAATATCAATGATATTTTTATAATATTCATTTATTATATTTTATAGTATTTTTATTATACATTTATTAATTAAATTGTTCATGTTATTGTAATGTATGTAACATCCTAAAAAGAAGATATAGGTATAGATATATTTCTCCCTGTGCAGTATCTGCCCTGATGTACTACCATTAGTCCTCATTAAACAAATCTGATTGGATACTGAATATCACAATTAACCAACCAGAGCAGATCTGCAGCAATAAATATACTGTAAGGTATAAACATTACACCTTTATAACCCTGATGAAGTCCACTATGACGAAATGCGTAGGGTTTTGAGAGCCTACCCATGTGTTAATGTCTACCTAAACGGTTTACTTTCTACAATATCTTTGAAAAGAACCCATAGTGTGTAGAGTCATTATTTTTCAATCTCGCTCGGCATACACTGGAGGCGATGGACGACTCAGTGGAGAGGTTGAAGTGCTGAAACGTTGAGACTGTGCAGCACAGGAGACTGGACAGTATCTGTCTCACCAGCATGAATGCCCCCCATAACCTGGGAGCCAAAGTGGAGCTTGGATGCGCTGTACAGCCAGAGGTGAAGGATGAAAGTTTCTCCAGCAGAGAGGCACTGACACCCACATCAGCTGTGAGTAACGGGACTGACGGTCAGAGGTGACTCATTTTTGGGGTCACAGAGGCAGAGACGCAGAGACATAAGGACCAAATAAGCACACTCAGATGGGATCTTTCCTACACACTTGAATCACTTGCAACATTTTGAGTGAATAATAACTTTCCAAGAGCTACATGTATTGATGTTATAGACCATATTCATTTTCAATTGCTTTCAGCAATATAATCAGGACTTTTTCACTTACTAACATTTTCTACATTATCAGGCCCACCCTCACGAGGATTATCTATTTAAGATAATTTCTACATTGCGTCGAATGTTATATATACCAGGCACACACATATATAAACTGCACATACAGATGTAGCAAGACTTATTGTTTTTGGCATTGTGATAAACCAAGTGCAATCCTCCTAAATGTCATTGTACGGTGCTGCTCCATGCAGATAGAGTTTTGTGGCTACAGTAATACTTTTCCCGACACTGTTTCAATGCTAAAAAAATTCAGATAACCAAAACTTTTTTTTTTTAGCAATTATGATTTTTTTCATTTAAGTAAATTAGAGAGATAAATAACAAATAACAAACTTCTTAAAATAATACAATCCCCTTATAGTAATACAATAATACAATCTTTTTTCCACCAACATCTACTTCTGGCTGTCTTTTATACAGTTTCACCTATAAAATAATTGAGAAGAACTATATGTGTTAATTAAACTGTGCTGCTGTGTTGGTACAGTGCTGCGCATGCACACTCTATGCGAACCTGGGCCGGCTGGGTTTATATCTGGGCTTAGTGCAGGGATGTGGGGCAGAGCCTCTTACCTTCTCCTTCAGCATTTCCTCCTCAGCGTCCTGTCATCATGGTGCCACGACATCAAATGGTGTCACGTTGCCATGACAATTTTTTTGCTGGCACCCGCTCAGCGAAAAGCCACTTTTCGGCACTGATCGCCAGTGTTTCTAACTCGCTCAATTCTAGTAGCCCCTATCAGCTTCTCGTGCCCCACCCTCCCATAAAAACATGATATATTATTTTACATACAGGCTTAATACCCCAGGCAGATGGGGGTCCCGACAAGTGTCCGCAGGCCCCACAGTGCATCCCGGGTGTTGCCCAAGGGTGTCTGCGGGCCTCCAGGTTGTCCCTGCTAGGCGCTGTGGGCCTCCAGGTTGTCCCCGAGGGTCGCTGCGGGCCCCAATGGGGTCCACAGGTGGTCCCATGGGAGTCTGGGGGTCACCGGTTCATCCCCGCAGGTGTCTGGAGCCCCTCAGGTGGTTCCCACGGGGGTCTGGGGGTCCTCAGGTGGTTCCCATGGGGGTCTGGGGGCCCTCGGGTGGTCCCTGCCAGTCCGTGGGCCCCCACAGCTGTGGGGTCCTTGGTTCTTCCCCGTAGGTGTCCCTGTGGGTCCGCAGGTGGTATCCGTGGGAATCCGGGCGTCCACTGGTGGTGCCCATGGGCGTCCGTGGGCCTCTGGTAGTCTCCATAGGTGCCTGCAGCCCTGCGGTAAAAACTCTGTATGTAAAAAAATAAAACATGGCATACATTTAAAGAAATCAACCCCTACCCCACAACCACCACCACCACCACCACATACATACAGTACAGTAATGGGCAAAAAAACTATTATCCAGATATGGATAATAGATTATTTGCCAATTATTAAACACATTAACAAGCATAAATAAAGTAAATAAATACAGTTCTACTTACCACAGCCAATGTGATAGGCATCCTCGTCAGATACTACAAGGTCCCTGATCTCCACTGCCAGAAAAGTACATTGCAAACACATTCTAATGTCTCCTAACCCCTTTATTACCTTAGCGGTAATTGCACTATTGAAGTATTTATAACTATATACACACCAGCTACCACGGCCATTGTGATACCTCTTGCAAGGGACAATAGATTTAAAATACCTCTCCCTAGCCAAGATCTACCAAATTTATAACACCATAACTATAATAACCTCAATATCCACTCTGGTAGACCTATACCTCTGGAGTGGCATTATCTCCACCAGAGGCAATTATTAGAGCAACATGAACAATCACTAATCCTAATATTCAGAATAAGATACACATATAGGACAAAGAGCCTCAAATACTACATCTTTGGCAAACAACACCTAACGAGAACGATATGATCAACATAGTTACTACTGTCTAACCATAAGGATCAACTAGGTGACTACAGTAGAACACATAGACTTACACATGTCTATTTTTAAACATTGCATATGAATGCGAATAAAATTGATTTTAGATACAACTTTTTTTGCTATCTCTGACCACGTATAACATAAAGGTCTGCGGTGTGCTATAATAGGGATCTTACTGTATCTGGCTATGGATACAGACCATAAAACTGTCTAGCATCTATCTCCCTGGCAGCACGCATATTTCAATAGGAGTTAAGAGCAAGGTCCTCTACATATGTTAACCCACCCCACCCTACTCTGATACCCACACAGGAGGCCTAACCACCCTCTCCAGGCAACTACCCCCTCTCTTCACCCATTCATTTGCACAGTGGCTTCATCACGCCCATATATAATATATATAATATGGGCATGATTATCCAATATACAAAGAAATGGTTAAGGATTACCAAAACATGCCCAAATAAAAACATCACATAACAACATCAAACACAGCACATATCAAAATAAAAACATCACATAGACAAATATAAAACACAGCACATCTCAAAATAAAACCCAGCACACAGCCAATTAAATATATAACAAATGACAATCAAACAATTGAATGGTACAGTGGGTACATGATGCAAATAATATGTGCATCATGTAACACTATGCCACTCAATGCTCAAACTAAAAGAAACAATTACAAACAAGATCCAATACCACCCAAACAATGATAAAATTGGTGGGTGGTGTTTTGTTTATTAAATATGGCAATTTTTATTGTGGAGCCTAGGAGGTGGGTAGTGGGGCTGTGTAGTGTTTTAATTGTGGGTAGTGGGGGTGGGTGAAGGGGGTATTGTCCCCAAGGGTGGGTGGTTAGGCCTCCCAGGTAGGTAGTGGGGGAGGGTGGGTTAACCCCTTAATCACCATAGTGGTTACTAACCTCTAAGGTGATTAAGGGGTTAGGGGACATTAGATTGTCTCTTTTTTTATCTTCTATATTGTTTGTAGCACTGGAGGACATGGACAGGGTGAGGATGAGGATGATCTTCTTCGTGGCTGCCTGGCAAGGGTGAGTGCAAGATTTATTTATTTTATTTCTGCTGCTTATTATATTTTAAATGGACAAATGCACTATTATCCATATGTGGATAATATTCATTTTGTCCATTACTGTACTGTATGTGTTAGGGGGCGAGTAGGGGGTGTATTTATTTTAAAGAATTTATGAATTTTTTATTTATTTTTTGGGAGCATAGAATTGGTACTGCAGGCAAGCGGGGACATTTGGAAACTTGCGGGACCACCCGGGGACCACCCGAGGGCTACCGCTGGCCTATAGCATAATTCATGTGCATCTCCAAAAAATTAAGATATGTTATGTAGGTTAGTGGGGTATTGGGGTTGTTTGGGGCACAGGAGGTGGGTGTGTTTTATATTGCAATGTTTATTGGGGGCAATTGTCCCCAATAAACATGCTATTGTGCCTTAACCTCTTCAGTGCTTTAGCGAATAGCTGCTATGGTAATGAAGCTGCTTTAATATATTTTTATTATTATTGTGCGGGAGCATAGGGTCTCCTGAGCTGAACCGCATTGATTTCTGGCTCAGGGACCCTGCTTCCCGAGTTACAGGCCAAGATATGGGGTGCCAGTATCCCATTGTTTACAAATCACATGTCACGCGACGTTGACGCTATTAAAATGGCGGTGACACTGGCACCTGATGCCCCATACCGGGGCTTGTATCTCAGGAAGCAGGGGGTCCCTGAGCCAGAAATCAAAGCGGTTCAGCTCAGGAGACCCCCTACTCCAGCAAACTATTAATAAAAATTATATTAATGCAGCTTCATTACCATAGCGGCTATCCGCTATGGTAATGAATTATTGTTTATTGATATATGTGTTTTGACACTAGTGTAGATGTGCAGGGGGTCTCTGGAGCAGAACCACATTGGTTTTAGGTCCGGGGACCCCCTGCTTCCCGAGATACAGGCCCCGTTATGGGTTGCAGGTATCCCTCTGCTTTGAGATGTCCCGATCACATGACCATGGGATGTAAACAAAGCAGAGGGATACCGGCATCCCATAATGGGGCTTGTAACTCAGGAAGCAGGGGGTCCCCAGACCTAAAACCAATGCAGTTCTGCTCCGGAGACCCTCGGCATATCTACACTATGTATTCAATTTTAAATTTAAAATATTTTTTTTCGACATTTGCGCAGAGAGAGGCAGATCTCTATCTTCTGCAGACAAATCTCGACGGGTGAGCCCTTCTCGCAGGGCAGATCATCTAGCCCCCGGCAACTCGCCATGTTTGGAAATGTTGCTCTCGCAGGTATTCGTGCCTTTCTGCATACCGTGAGAGCAACTCACCAAAAACATGGCGAGTTCAAAACCCTGCCGATAATTTGTTTCGGTGCTTACTGCATGAGGCCTTAAGTGTTAACTGCTTACTGGACCTGAACAGCAGTGTCATGGGAGCTTGTGCAGGGTTATAATATACACCAAAAATCACTGGGTTGAATCGAATGTGACTATGATACGATAAATAAAGTTTATTCCTTGGAGATATGGTGAACACACAGGATTGTACAAATAACACACAGAATATGGACACTTACGTGGGAAGGAGTAAAATAAGTAATCAGGACAGGATTAGCAATTCATCAGGCATCAGGTGTCATTCAGATGTAGTAACAAAGACACGAACAACCCTGGGCATAGAGCTGACAATAAGTTATATACTGTAGGATTTTGGCTCTATACCTAACTTTGGGTCTCAGACATTGGTTCACAATTATCTGCACCCAATTACCTTGTGCCAGCTAACGTGGGAAGGACATTGGTACCTGTCTCCAGGTAACTGTGTTATATCTGGCGCTCGGCACAAGAATAAACTGTATAAAAGGATATATACAACCAGATTCGATGGTTGTGGCAAATCCACTGGAGTACTCCACGTGCCGATAGTTAAACACGGAAAGAAAATAAATGAAATAACATAGCGTGATTCTGTATGGTATTAAAACATACATATACAAACACATACAAACACACAAAAACACAATGCAAACAACAGATGCTGAGAACAAACAGGTGACTGAGATTAATAAAATGACATTTTATAAAACACATTAATAAACACAAATAATGAATTAATGAAATAGTTAAGAAGGAATTGGTCCCTTATAGCCACTAAATGTGGCTGGAATACCCGCTTACCGGAGGCAAGAAGGTATCGGGCAGTGGATAATTAGAGAGTATCCCCTCTCATGATAGTCAGTCAGCTCCAAATGATCACACGCTGCTAGTCAGCATCAGCCTCCGGGCGGGGCAGTCCCCTGCATTCACGGGGACAGACCTCTGCAGATTTGTGGCTCCAAACTCCGTCTCACAGGCAGCCTGCGCATGCGCAGTCGCAGCTGTAGATCTATGGCAGAAGATTCGTCAGGACACAGCTCGGCAATGCTGTCCGGATGGAAACGGCAGATTTGCTCTTGCTCTGGACGCTGTTCTAGTTCAAATCAGTAATAAACGATGATAAAAATATGGTGTAACAGTAGAGTGTAGGACGGGACCACCCTACGCGTTTCGGAAGTCGTGGCTTCTTTCCTCAGGGGTAGAATAATAATGACTCAGTCTCTGTATGTCTGTATATATATAGTTCCGGTTAAAAGGTTCAGTACACTAATTAGAAATGTCGGACATGCGTAATTGAAGCGCTCTTTGGCTGGATGTCTCAGCAGAATATCAAACATTACATAGAACATGAAACAAAAAATAACAAATAATAACAACAACAATAAACAATATTCGAATACAAAAATACATAATAAGTAAATATTGAATAAATGAGTAAAGCATTAATATGGGTATATGCAGAACATTTGTGTCTGGCCTTTAAATGCTATCTTGTATTTGTTAATACTTCCATATAACCCTTTTCAAATAATTATTGATTCCATATGACCCTTTTTTTTTTTAAGATGCTTGAATAATTATATCAATAGCATCCCATACCGTTTGAACCCCACTGTGTTTATCAATCTTTAGGAAATATATTGAGCAAAAATAATCCCAAAATGGACAATATGCTATTCTAAATTGTAGATGTAAATGTGACATAAGCCATATTATAAAATAATTCTAAATACAAATCTAAGTTTCCAGTGCCCAGTATAATATGGCCCTATCAGCTAATACAACAGTGCACAAAATAATATTAATAATAAATGTGTGGTCTCGACCGAATATAAATTCTTATTTCTATAGATTTTAATAAATAAAGTGATAGACTAATCTGTTGAAATAACAGGTTTGTGTAGAATAAATTGATGTGTGTTCGAAAGTGCTAAACTAAATTTATAATTTTGAATCAAAATATAACCTCTATGATAATTAGTGTAATGTATGATATCTAAATTAATATGTGAAGTAGAATAAATGTAGATAATATTTAAATAGAGTGTAACCTGTATCTCATGATAACAGATAATATACGTGTGTGATCCAGGGGGAGCATGGAAGTAAATAGAACAAAACAGAATCTAAGTGTAGACTGGTTGATAATGAATAGATTAATACAATGGTGTATCTTGGCTCGTATGTGTAGCCTACTCACAGGATGTAGACATAAAACGGGCAATGTGACACAATGGTCTCAGCGGAATGGACCTGTAGATTCTTGATGTGGTGTAGACCCCCAATCTCAGCAGGAAATAAAAACAATGAAATCAAGCATGAATCACATAAATGTGATGGAAGAGGGTAGACTGTGGATTTTGGGCTCACCCACCACTTCCGGTGCGCATGTGATGTGTGGGATGCTGCTACGCTGGACGTTCCCTCCTCTCAGCCCCCTCCGGGGTGCTCCTTCCACGACCCCCAGAACCGGAGATAACAAAACCAAGTTAAAATCACCTATTAACTTTAATGCAGGATTCTCCGCTACAGGCTAAAAGAAATCACTGCCTTTCACTCTTTCCAATGGATTCAATGGGCTCCACCGCCATAGGCTTTTAATGGAGCAACTTCGCCATTAGAATCAATGGAGACTCCGCCGCTAAAGGCTATGAGAAATCTCAGCGGCTCCCTCCTCCATTGGAATCAATAGGGCCGGCGCCGCCATAGGTAATGCATGTGCCGGCGCTGCCATAGGATTCAATGGAACCTCCGCTATCATTGAAGTCAATGGGCTAACCACATTTTTCATAGTTGCCCCTACTCTGTTCAGTTGAGGGGAGAGGGTCGGGAATTGCCATGCAGTAATGCCGGAACTATGACTACATGGTGGCCAAATCCCAGCCCTCTGGTCCTTGCAGAACCAGAGTTATGGGTTTTCACTTTATACACGTTTGGACTTAGCCGTTTTCACCTCGCGGCTTTCTCCTCCGCCATTGCGGTCAATGGTGGTACCCTCAAGGCCGGTGCGACCCCTTCTCGTCGCCATTGACTGTTGGACCCGGTTGGAGTCGAGTGAGGGGGTTCCTATGGGCTAGGGGCAAAAATAATTTTATTGCTGGTCACCCTAGAACAAACGTTCACACGTTAATTGGTGGTGAACTTGACCGCAGCCTAGTTCCCACGCCAATTGAGAGATCAAGCTCTTTCATAGACATGGTATCCGCTTTTGTGGTTTTGCGGTCTGGCTGGCTGCCAGCTCGTTCCTGGAGGTCGGACTCGAGGAATCCCCATTGAAATACATTACTCCATTCACTTCCAATGGGGAAGCTCAGCTCCTCCTCTCGGGCGCCACCTGCAGGTCTTCTCAGGTATCAGGCCCAAATCCGTGAAATCTCCATAGGGTTGTATGGAGCTCCAATGGCGGCCTATGGAACAGGCTTCAAATGGAGACTGAAAAGGCGGGAAAGGGAACAAAGGGCCATAAACCATGTAAATACAATTAACCCTTTCCCTCCCGACCTGATCCCAGTGTATGTGGTTGGTGAATACACTGTACTGTAGGGTTCAAAACACCGATAATTGGAACCATATATACATCCAGCAAAGAGAACACATCTTGCCCTGAGGCAGGGGAATAAAAATACATGTAATCCCTCTAACTGGGAGAACATGATAACCAAAGGGACATTCATTTTGGTTGTGAAGCAGGGGAACATATGTATTATAGGTACATTTTTGATTAACCCCTCATTTCCCAGGCGTTTACAGGGGGTGCCTAATGGGGATGACCCCTTTATTACTCGCTTGGCACCCCGTTACCGTAACAAGCAGCATTTATCACAGTGTCTATTTCTGCTGTATAGTTCAGCTAGCACACAGGTTTATGAATTAAACTTTACCTCAAGTAAAGTCTCCATCTTTGCTGATAATACTAAATTGTGTAAGGTAATAGAATCAGAGCAGGATGTAATTTCTCTTCAGAATGACTTGGAGAGACTGGAAACGTGGGCAGGTAAATGGCAGATGAGGTTTAATACAGATAAATGTAAGGTTATGCATTTAGGATGCAAGAATAAAAAGGTGAATTACAAATTAAATGGGGATAAATTGGGGGAATCCTTGATGGAGATGGATTTAGGAGTGCTTGTAGACAGCAGGCTTGGCAATAGTGCCCAAAGTCATGCAGTAGCTGCAAAGGCAAAAAATATCTTATCTTGCATCAAACAGGCAATTGATGGAAGAGAAGTAAACATAATTATGCCCCTTTACAAAGCATTAGTAAGACCACACCTTGAATATGGAGTACAATTTTGGGCACCAATCCTAAGGAAAGACATTCTGGAACTAGAGAAAGTGCAGAGAATAGACACCACATTAATAAAGGGGATGGACAATCTAACTTATAAGGAGAGGCTAGGTAAATTAGATTTATTTACATTAGAAAAGAGGCGTCTAAGAAGGGATATGATATCTATATACAAATATATTCGGGGACAATACAAGGAGCTTTCAAAAGAACTATTCATCCCATGGGCAGTACAAATGACTCGGGCCATCCCTTAAGGTTGGAGGAAAGGAGATTTCACCAGCAACAAAGGAAAGGGTTCTTTACTTTAAGGGCAATTAAAATGTGGAATTCATTACCCATGGAGACTGTGATGGTAGATACAATAGATTTGTTAAAAAAAAGTTGTTTTAGATAGGAAAGGTATACACTGGCGACACACTTTATTCGAGCTCGGCTAGTCCCACGAATTCGGGTATACCCGGGTGTATTGAGGTTTGTGACTGTTTTCTGCCCGAGTGCATTGAGTTATTTTCCAGGCAGGGATTGAAGCATTTTATTCCCTCTGGCTGCAATACTGCACAGTATATATATATATACTGCATTACAATTCATGAATTTATGCCATCTGGTAGACACGCGAAGCATTGCAGCCTATTAAATCCTAATCATTATCATTTAACAGTTCAGCCGCCCATCAGCCAGGCATGAACCCAGGCTGGGAAGGCAAATGCAACAGGGCTTGTCAGAGGTGAGAAGCGGCGCATTCCAGGTATCTGCCAGGTACATACTGGGTATTTGCTCGAATAAAGTGTGTCGCAGCAGTACATGGATATTCCAAATAAGTATACATGGGAAGGATGTTGATCCAGGGATTAATCCGATTGCCAATTCTTGGAGTCAGGAAGGAATTTATTTTTCCCCTTATGAGATATCATTGGATGATATGACTCTGGGTTTTTTTGTTTGCCTTCCTCTGGATCAAAAAGAAAGTATAGATATAGGCTAAAGTATCTGTTGTCTAAATTTAGCATAGGTTGAACTTGATGGACATCTACTATGTAACTATGTAAGTACTTTTAGCCTGGAATTATTCAAGATAACAAAAGGTGTTTACTACATTTTATTTTCACCCTAACTGCCATATGTATTTTCATGTTGGTTATTCAATACCAGCAGTATTAGACATTTTTGCCAAAACACAAAAAGAAAACTGACTTTGAACTCAAGGAAAAAACTGAAATTGGAAGGTATATAAATCAATTCCAATATATTCAGATAAAAAATGAAGCATAAGTAGAGTTATAACGGTGCTATATGTGAGCTAGTGCAGGGAAGAAGACCGGGTGCAGATCCGCAAGTACCTGACTGTTAAGCCGATGATGGGAGGTATTTTCTCCACGGCGAGTCAGCTGCAGCTGCAAGAGATTGCCTGTGTCCTAATGTGTGTGTCCAGTTTGCAGTAATACAATGTACTCATAATGATTCACCGCTCCCTTCTCCTCACAGCCACGCAGTGCACCTAGGAGAGGTGATCAGCGTCCCTCTGCGGCATCTCACCGATTGGCAGAACTGAAGCAAAACAAGTGATCAGAAGAACGGCCGCCCCTTAAAGGAGCAGAACTCACCAGCCAAAAAGTAAGATTAAAAACTCTTTATTTAAGCTACATAAAAACGTTACAGCATCTGCGAACAAAAAGGATCCCCCTCCCATGCATTTCATGCCCTCTCTAGAGCTTTCTCAAGGAGTACTTCTCAAGGGTCATTTGTATTTGTATTGGGGAGGCAAATCTGTATTGGTTTTTTTATATGTATATTGGGAAGGTGTTTTTTGTTGTATTTGGGTGATTTGTATATATTTGGAGATGAGGGGGTTGTATATATTTGGGGGTAGGGATTTTTGTGTATGTATTTGGGATGGGAAGTTTTTTGCATTAGGGGTGGGGTTTGTTGATATATATTTTGTGGGGGGAATTTGTGAGGAGGGAGTGAGTGTGAGGAGGGGGATTGAGTGAGAGTGGGGTAATTGACAGATGGTGGGGGGAGTGAAAGGAAAGAGGGGGGGTGAGTGAAGAAAAGAGGGAGTAAGGGTGAGATACAGGGGAGAGAAATACATGTGAGGCATGTGGGGGGCACAGATTGAGTGAGATTGGGGTAATTGATGGAGGTGAAGAGTGAGAGGTGAGATGGAGGGGAGATAAATACATGGGAAGAGAACCAGGGTTGGTTCTTCCCAAAGATCCACAAGGCTAGAAAACCATCCAACCTAGATAGACTGTCAAGCCCAGTATGTATGTATGGATGTATGTCTTTATTTATATAGTGCCATTAATGTACATAGCGCTATACAGTGGTAATCCACATGACAATCATATAAATAACAAATAATACAAATAACACATAAAGGGAAGAAGTGCTTCAGACATAAAAGTAAAAGTAACATTTAGGAAAAAGAGTCCCTGCTCTGAAGAGCTTACAATCTAATTGGTTAGTACAAAGAACGTCACAAACAATAAATTGGTATAGTCACTTTAATATTGTCCACGTTTTCATATAACATTTGAAAAGTCCAAATGTATAAGTTCCTACGCTGGGGGTACAGTTTAACCTCAGAGCTATATAGGATCAGCTCCTACTTAATGTAACTTCTTCAATATAGTACACACTATAGACCACGCATCAAAGGGGGGTGGGGACATAGGTTTCCACGAAAGGCCCATTTCCACAAAAAGAAAACTGTCTATACCACTCACAAGGGTCAATGCACCCTCCCTTTCCCCGCATCGGTTGCCCAGATGTAAGGATACTTGAGCGGCCAAACATACAGCTGTAGCTTGCTTTATTTCCACACTGTCCGGCAAATGTGCTGATTAATCGTGGACTAAATGTGGACTGATCACAGCCAAGTGCAGAGAGGGGGGAATTTACCATCAGGATTAATACAGGGGAGTCCTTGATTCTAAATGGGACTCCCCTATGTTAATCCTTCAAGGCCACACCAGTCTGGAAAAGATGCACAATGACTGCAATCATAATCTGCCCCTCTCCTTATGCATCTCTAAAAGGTGATTGCATTGTTTTTATTTTAATTACATAGTATTGGAACAGGGAGTCTGCTGTGCTGCATTAATTTCAATTTCCCGAGTTACAAGCCACGGTATAGGGTGCCGGTATTTCCTGCAAGTCTAAATGTCCCGGTCATGTGACGTGGGAGAATTAAACTTGCAGGAGATACCGGCACCCTATACCAGGGCCTGTATCTTGGGAAGCAGTGTACACTACCGACACACTTAATCACACTGCGGCCAGATCCGCAAGCCGGGAGATTTCCCGGCTTGCTAGTAGCCGCCCCTCGGCATGCCGCGCGTCATAGACGCGCGGTCACGCGTCTTCGGGAGCGTGCGCCCCCTGCACGCGCGTCCAGGGGCTCCCCGAGGGAGCCCTGGTGTCCCGCGATCGCGGGACAGCGGCAGCGGGTTCCGGGGGACCCGGCGGACCCGGCAGCGGTAGGGAGAGCGCCCCGATCGGAGGGCGCTCTTCCGCTGCTTCGGCGCGTGCCCGTCACTCTCGGGCGCGCGCCAGGCTACTGCTGCGGCCAAGAACGGGCAAATGCTCGAATAAACTTGGCCGCAGCAGTAGTGTAATGTAGTGTAATGTAGTGTATGTAGCATAACACTCACTCCCTAGTGTGGCAAAAATGGGCGTAATCAGCGCATTAATAAAGGCAGTGTGCTTAGCTGGTTACCCCTATTTCGTATTGGGGATGAAGGGTTAATTTTTCATGCACTGTACATGTCTTATTTTTCCCTCTGCCCCTTGTTCTCCCCATTTTGCAGGATTGTATGTGCTTGCAGTAGAGTACACCCCAAGCACACACATATGAAAAATATAATTGTGAGATAAAGGGAACCTATATTTTCAATAAAGTGTATTTTTGCTGCAGGTTTTAACAGGAACAAGCAGGATGAAGTTGTTTTTTCTCCTGTCATTAAAATGCACACAAGAACCAATTTTTTTGACACCTATGAGCTGGGTCACTTTCCTATGCAAGCTTCAAAGGTAACATGCTGGGCCCACACCTGTGAGTCTCTGAAAGTGTTGCATATCAAAGACCCAGAGTCAGGTGGGTGTGAATTGGCCAGAAGGATGCTAAATAGGAAATCCTGATGACCCATCTGGGCTAGCTCACCCCCTGAGTTTCCCTTCCAACCTGGGAGAGGCCAGGTAAAGAGAGGAGTGCACCTATGCTAAGTAGCCAAGGTGGCATTGTCGCACAAACTCTGTGTGAACAGAAAATCCATAGAGTGCCCACTCTCCAAACTGTGGGCAATGAGGGGATTGGGGAATGAGAAAATTCCCACGAGGGGGATTGGGTGGGTATGTTGGAGATAGGCTCCCAAACCCTATATACATGCCACCCAGGCTATCCCTGTTGTCTTTCATTTTTCATTATACCATGTGAGCGGATTTCCAACACGCTTCTAATAGCAGATAAGAGCAGCAGCACATTCCTGGAACGCAAAGAGTCTTATTACATCGGAACCGAGGACAAAACTCTGCGTTAGGACACTGTGATTACTGGGGGTTATCTGATTAACCCCAACGGGCCAGAAAAGACTTTGCACATTCACAGAAGGATTGGGTTGGCAATTTATGCCCTTGCAAAAGGACTACATTTTAAAAGACAATCTTCTGGTGCTTTGCACCTTTCTGGACATTATCCCCTATTCCTATACCAGTAAGTGTAATTATTAAGTGTATTCTGCTAGTTGTCGTGTATTTGCCTATCAAGGGAATAAATCTCAGTTTATTTTGCTCAACTTGTTCTGCTCAATTGGGATCCACAAAATATAAATTTGTTAATAAGTGCGTCCATCGTGACACCTAGCTTGTCACTCAAACCCCCACCAGAAAAGACATGACTATAGCCCCGATGGGTCAGACAAAATGCTAACTGTACAATCTACATTAGGAGGTAACCAGAGGACCAAAGCTCTGTTATGTGCCATAGTGCTAAACATCAGAACAAGAGGCGTTTGAGTAAGGCATCTGGCATGATATCCCCCAGGAGCAGGCAGCCTTTATAAGCAAGCCTGTGAGTTTTGAGACATTTCCTCAGATCACAGCTGTGCTGTAGGGGCCTAAACTTTATACCTCAGAGTGATATATGGGGAAGTCCTGTAATGCGAGGGATGTTCAAACTGGATACACAATGCCCTCAGACAACACTTTACCCATAAGCAGGCTCTATTAAATTGTACATGTGGCCACAGTTACTTGTTTTATCATTGGTAAAGTTGCCATTTCTGCATACCATTCCAGAAGAGTTTATATTGATAATATTATGTGTCTGCTATCCTGTTTTGGGGTTGCGCAATGAGCAGGCTTTCTCATGACATTTTTTTCTGTAGAGATGGTGTATCATGCTTAAGTCACCCAGTGGACTGATGTCCTTTTTTATGGTTATGTAACGAGTGCTCACCACAAACAGGACGGGACCGCAAGGCTAAGGTGGGGATAGTGATATACACCAACCTACAACGGCGTAAGCACGGCGACCCATGCTGCGGCTCTATGAATTCCAAAATGTATTATTATTTTTTTTAAATAAATAAATAATCCCCCTCCCTGATTGGGCAGATGCGAGGAAGAGGGTCGGCTGACAGCTCTGGGTCAGCCCCTTCCCCCCCCTTCACCCGATCCCCGCTTGCTGCCCGGGGCAGGATGTAGGCTGTGGGGGACTCCACGGCTGCTGCCCAGGGCTGGAGGACAAGGTAGGTGCTTCCCCTCTGTCCCACGCTCCTTTGGCACCCACGCGGGCAGGGTAATAGGAGCAGGGAAGAAGGGAAGGCTGGCAGCTCTGACTCCCGTCCCCATGGCTGCAGCCTCCCGTCCCCATGGCTGCAGGTAGAGGGGGGGTGCGTGCGCACGCGCAGTGGGGGCGCAGGCAAAGTTCCCTGGGGGCAGGCAAAGTTCCCCGTCCGGCCACATTTCCGATCATGGAGGTTGGTGTGGCCGTGCACCTGTACAGCTGTCCCCCCGCTGGCCACCGATCCCTGGATGAACAGGTGGTCCCCCTCCCTTCCAATGAATACCCACCCAGTCACCCACCCAGTGTGTGTGTTTATGTGAGTGTGTGTGTCTGAGTGTGTGTCTCTGTGTGTGTGTCTGTGAGTTTGTGTGTCTGTGAGTGTGTGTGTGTGTGTGTGTGTGTGTGTGTGTGTGTGTGTGTGTGTGTGTGTGTGTGTGTGTGTGTGTGTGTGTGTGTGTGTGTGTGTGTGTGTGTGTGTGTGTCTGTGAGTGTGTGTCTGTGAGTGTCACCCTCTCTCCCTCTCCCTTTCACCTTCACCCTGTCGCCTTCTCCCGGTGTCGCCCTCTCCCGGTGTTGCCCTCTCCCTGTGTCGCCCTCTCCCTGTGTCGCCCTCTCCCTGTGTCGCCCTCTTCCTGTGTCGCCCTCTCCCTGTGTCACCCTCTCCCTGTGTCGCCCTCTCCCTGTGTCGCCCTCTCCCTGTGTCGCCTTCTCCCTGTGTCGCCCTCACCCTGTGTCGCCCTCTCCTTGTCACCCCTCTCTCCCTGTCGCCCCCTCTTCCTGTTGCCCTCTCCCTCTCTCTCTCTCGCCCTCTCCCTCTCTCTATCTCTGTCACCCTCTCCCTCTCTCTCTGTCGCCCTCTCCCTCTCTCTGTCTCTCTCTCTGTCGCCCTCTCCCTCTCCCTCTCTGTCACCCTCTCCCTCTCTCTCTCTCTCTGTCACCCTCTCCCTCTGTCTCTCTCTGTCACCCATATTCTCTCTGTCTGTCTCTCACCCACACTCTCTCTCTCTCTCTTTCTCTCACACTCTGGATCTCTTATTTACCCTATATATCTTAACTGCCTTATACCTACAACTAAATAACCTATAATGCTTTCTTCCAGATCTAACTCTCGAGCTTCACATGGAAGACATCGAACCCCCCCCCCTCTAACCCAGAAGACAGGTAGGGAACACATCCCCTCAAATGTATAACATTGTGGGAATGAGGGTACCTGGACATTGAGGGACTGCGGATCAGGTAAGATCCCAGGCGGGATTGCTGCTTTAGATATTGTGAAGCGGGGGCATCCAGGCACTAGTTATGGGGTTCAGGAAACTAGTCCTTCACATCTGGCTTTTTTTTCTAAATCCGACATTTACACACACATACACACATACACAAATACACACACCCCTAACAAGGACAATATATATAGGCAATACAATACCGTATGATGACGAATATCAGGGGCAGCACTCCAAATGGTTGTCAAAAGAATATATTGTATTAAAAAAGACATCAGTCCAACGTTTCGGTCTGCAGGCAAGACCTTTATCACATCACCTTGATAAAGGTCCCGCCCGCGGACCGAAACGTTGGAATGATGTCTTGTTAATACAATATATTCTTTTGACCACCATTTGGAGTGCTGCCTCTGATATTCATCATCATACGGTATCGTATTGCCTATTTGTTCCAATCCAGGATTTGCACTCACCCTATTGATTTCCCAGACGGAGTGCCTATTGTTCTTTATTATAATATATATATAATATATTATATATATATATATATATATATATATATATATATATATATATATATATATATATATATATAACAAAAGAGAAAATGTATCCCACAAAATGCACTCTGGTGTACAAAAGTATAACAAGTTTATTTAAAGACACATCACATGACATACAAACATAATAAAACACTCTCACATACCTCAAAAGTATGGAAAACAACCACTTCCAACTTAAATTAAAGTAAATAACTAAAGTAAAAGTTTAGACGGGACATTTATTCACTTACTTACATTCAATTAGTAGTTCAAGTTTTAAAAATATATATATTTTTTCGGTTATCGACATGGGCTTGCATAACAATTCTGGATATTCTGAGAATCAAGTTTTAATTTTTTTTTACAGTTATCAACATGGGTTTGCATAACAATTTTGGATATTCTGAGAATCAATCACAACTGTTCCTTTTTAATTTTACACTAGTCATGTACTGTATACTGTACGTACTTTATGAGGTGGGTGGCATACTATGATTTTTATTTGGAGGTGTGGGGATCAAAACATTATGATGACCTGTTGAAAATATTTCCTTGAACTAGTAATCCAGCATGCAGCGCTCTCCCCCTCCCCCCGCACACACACAAGGCTAAAGTATTTCAACTTCTTATCAACACCTCTCCCAAACCATCCATTTGTTTTTATTTGTATTGGCAAGAATGACTCATCCATCCACCCCCCATGCGCACGTGTGATAATCCCTTCTCGAATTTAATATGTTAATTTGATTAGCCCTTCTTGGCAACTAACTAGTGTAGACAGAGCCATTCATCAAAAACTTGTGAGGCTTTGCGGCTTTGTTTATCTACATCTTCCCGAATTTAATATGTAAATCTGATAAGCCCTTCTTGGCAACTACAGGAGTGTAGCCCACCCCTAACCACTTCACACACCAACCCAAACCCTTCTTGAAGAATCCACCCCACACATTCAAAGTGAATTTAAAGTTCAAAGAAAAAAAAAAGAGACATCCCTTTTTTAAGGACTGATTTAAAAAAAAACATAATATGAATCATGTTTTTGATAAGTTACCAATTTTTGTCATTCTTTCTTTTTCTTTGGAGTGGGGGGTGGGGGTGTTTCAATGATTATCGTGAATTTAAAGAAATATTTATTTTATTTTATCAGGATGAAAAATACAAATAATCATCAATAATACAAATTACAGTCTTTATCTTCTTTGTACTGTAGTTCTTCTGTTAGTTGAAAATGAAGGGCCAGTAGTAACAGTAGCACCTTTCATCACTTCAGCATCACTTGACATTGACATCATGAAAATGGATAATCATGGAAGAATGAAAAATACAAATAATCATGAATAATACAAATTTATAATAATAAAAACAATAATACAAATTGTCAGTCTTTATCTTCTTCGTCATGGCAACATTGCATTCTGTAGTTCATTGAGAGAGGGTGGGTTTTGTGTAAATTATGACTGTTGATACACTATACACACAGTTCACAAATTTTACACATGATATCCCCCTCCCCCGCCCGTCCTTTTTTAGTGCAGCTCTCTCTGAAAAGAAAAGAAAAAATGAGTGCAGTTAAGTGCATATAATTGCATTGTGTACAGTATCACTACTCCATATTGGACTATGCAGTTACTACACTGGCGACACACTTTATTCGAGCTCGGCTAGTCCCACAAATTCGGGTATACCCGGGTGTATTGAGGTTTGTGACTGTTTTCTGCCCGAGTGCATTGAGGTATTTTCCAGGCAGGGATTGAAGCATTTTATTCCCGCTGGCTGCAATACTGCACAGTATATATATATATACTGCATTACAATTCATGAATTTATGCCATCTGGTAGACACGCGAAGCATTGCAGCCTATTAAATCCTAATCATTATCATTTAACAGATCAGCCGCCCGTCAGCCAGGCATGAACCCAGGCTGGGAAGGCAAACGCAACGGGGCTTGTCAGAGGTGAGGAGCGGCGCATTCCAGGTATCTGCCAGGTACATACTGGGTATTTGCTCGAATAAAGTGTGTCGGTGCAGTACTGTCAAACTACTGTATCATGGAACTCTATACTACATTATAACTACTGTATAACTACTGTACAGTACTTTGTAGCAAGATTTGTAGTACAGCTCTCTCTGAAAAGAAAAGAAAAAATGAGTGCATTTAAACACTGGTATACTGTAAAACAATCTGTGCCATACTTACCTGTATCATACTTGGTGTACCTGTACTTACCATACTGCAGTACTGTACTGTACCTTACAACCTTTCTGATGCATGCCCATTACACTCAATCACAATGGCCAATACAGTCGCAATATGATCGATATATTTATTACATCTTTCGACGTTGAGTACATTGTTCCAAAAACTCAGTATGCCATTCGCCAATTCACCCTTTTTTGAGGGTTTCACCACTTTTCGAATATGATCCTTCAGCTGATGCCATACCATTTCGATAGGATTGAAGTCTGGCGATCTGTCATTGGAGGGGGAAAGAAGGAGAAATAGTTAAAGAGATACACAATAAACAGTGTAAAAAAAAGAGACACGGTTACTGTACTTACTCCGCTGGCGTCTTCACCTAGTTGATACAGCAGGAAAGAATATGCGCAGAAGACGAGGTGTATTTGGGATCTTTGTCCTGGAAGAACCGGTGACCATCTGGGAATTCATGTGTGAGTTTTATTTCTCCCTGTCTCAGGATCTACCTCGGGCCTCCACAACATACGGCCTGCGGGCCGCATGCGGCCCGCCTGGCCTCTCTGTGTGGCCCGCGATGACTCCGGCCGGGCGCCAGTTAATTAAATAAATAAATTTTAAAAAAAAGTTTTAAAAAAATGGCGGCGATTCATCTCCCCCCGTCCTCCCCTCCTCCTCCTCCCCTCCTCCTCCACCCCTCCCCGCCCCCGGGTTTTGCGGTGCGCGGGGGCAGCAGCAGCATGAGGAGGATGCCATGAGTATTTTTTTTTTCAATAGCAAGATGCCGGGGGCGGGGCTTAGTACCGGGGAGAGAGGATGTGCTGATCTAAAAGAGGTGTGTGTGTGTGTAAACGGGCTGGTGGGGGGTGGGTGTGAAAAAGGGGCTGGTGGGGGGTGGGTGTGAAAAACGGGCTGGTGCAGAGGTGGGGGGGTGGACTGCTGACATGTGAGGGGGAGTGGGCTGCTGACATGTGAGGGGGGGTGGGCTGCTGACATGTGAGGGGGGGGTGGGCTGCTGACATGTGAGGGGGGGTGGGCTGCTGACATGTGAGGGGGGGGTGGGCTGCGGACATGTGAGGGGGGATGGGTTGCTTACATGTGAGGGGGGTGGGCTGCTGACATGTGAGGGGGGTGGGCTGCTGACATGTGAGGGGGGGTGGGCTGCTGACATGTGAGGGGGGGTGGGCTGCTGACATGTGAGGGGGGAGTGGGCTGCTGACATGTGAGGGGGGTGGGCTGCTGACATGTGAGGGGGGGTGGGCTGTGGAAATGTGAGGGGGGATGGGCTGCTGACATGTGAGGGGGGTGGGCTGCTGACATGTGAGGGGGGGTGGGCTGCTGACATGTGAGGGGGGGGTGGGCTGCTGACATGTGAGGGGGGGTGGGCTGCTTACATGTGAGGGGGGGTGGGCTGCTGACATGTGAGGGGGGGTGGGCAGCTGACATGTGGGGGGGGTGGGCTGCTGACATGTGAGGGGGGGGTGGGCTGCTGATATGTGAGGGGGAGTGGGCTGCTGACATGTGAGGGGGGGTGGGCTGCGGACATGTGAGGGGGGATGGGCTGCTGACATGTGAGGGGGGTGGGCTGCTGACATGTGAGGTGGGGTGGGCTACTGACATGTGAGGTGGGGGTGGGCTGCTGACATGTGAGGGGGGGGTGGGCTGCTGACATGTGAGGGGGGTGGGCTGCTGACATGTTTGGGGGGGTGGGCTGCTGACATGTGAGGGGGGGTGGGATGCTGACATGTGAGGGGGGGTGGGCTGCTGACATGTGAGGTGCAGGGGGGGAGAGAGTGATGTGAGTTGCAGGGGGAGGGTATGATGTGAGTTGCAGGGGGGAGAGAGTGTCATATTGAGGGGAGGGGGAAAGGGGGGGTGGACTGCTAACATGTGAGGGGGGTGGGCTGATGACATGTGAGGGGGGTGGGCTGCTTACATGTGGGGGGGGTGGGCTGCTGGCATGTGAGGGGGTGGGCTGCTGGCATGTGAGGGGGGTGGGCTGCTGGCATGTGAGGGGGGGTGGGCTGCTGATATGTGAGGGGGGGTGGGCTGCTGACATGTGAGGGGGGTGGGCTGCTGGCATGTGAGGGGGTGGGCTTCGGGCATGTGAGGGGGGTGGGCTGCTGGCATGTGAGGGGGTGGGCTGCTGGTATGTGAAGGGGGAGGATGCTGACATGTGAGGTGCAGGGGGGAAGTAATGTGAGGTGCAGGGGGGGAGAGAGTGATGTGAGTTGCAGGGGGAGAGAGTGTCATATTGAGGGGAGGGGGAAAGAGTCATATTGAGAGGAGGGGAGAGTGTCATATTGAGAGGAGGGGGAGAGTGTGTCATATTGAGGGGAGGGGGAGAGTGTGTCATATTGAAGGGAGTGGGAGAGTGTCATATTGGGGGGAGGGGGAGAGTGTGTCATATTGAGGGGAGGGGGAGAGTGTATCATATTGAGGGGAGGGGAGAGTGTGTAATATTGAGGGGAGGGGGAGAGTGTGTCATTGTGGGGAGGGGGAGAGTGTGTCATTGAGGGGAGGTGGAGAGTGCGTCATATTGAGGGGATTTGGAGAGGGTGTCATATTGAGGGGAGGGGGAAAGAGTGTCATATTGAGAGGAGGGGGAGAGAGAGAGAGTGTCATATTGAGGGGAGGGAGAGAGTTTCATATTGAGGGGAGGGAGAGAGTGTCATATTCAGGGGAGGGGGAGAGAGTCATATTGAGAGGAGGGGGAGAGGGTGTGATTTAGGGGAGGGGGACAGTGTGTCATATTGAGGGGAAGGGGAGAGTGTGTCATATTGAGGGGAGGGGGAGAGTGTCATATTGATGGGAGGGGGAGAGTGTGTCATAATGAGTTGAGGGGGAGAGTGTGTCATATTGAGGGGAGGGGGAGAGTGTGTCATATTGAGGGGAGGGGGAGATTGTGTCATTGAGGGGAGGGGGAGAGCATGTCCTATTGGGGGGAGGGGGAGAGTGTTTCATTGAGGGGAGGGGGAGAGTGTGTCATATTGAGGGGAGGGGGAGATTGTGTCATATTGAGGGGAGGGGGAGAGCATGTCCTATTGGGGGGAGGGGGAGAGTGTTTCATTGAGGGGAGGGGGAGAGTGTATCATATTGAGGGGAGGGGAGAGTGTGTCATATTGAGGGGAGGGGGAGAGTGTGTCATATTGAGGGGAGGGGGAGAGTGTGTCATTGAGGGGAGGGGGAGAGTGTGTCATATTGAGGGGATTGGGAGAGAGTGTCATATTGAGGGGAGGGGGAGAGCGTGTCATATAGGGGCGGGGGAGAGTGTCATATTGAGGGGAGGGAGAGAGTTTCATATTGAGGGGAGAGAGAGAGAGAGAGTTTGTCATATTGAGGGGAGGGAGAGAGTGTCATATTGAGGGGAGAGAGAGAGTGTCATATTGAGGGGAGGGAGAGAGAGTGTCATATTGAGGGGAGGGGGAGAGAGTGTCATATTGAGGGGAGGAGGAGAGTGTCATATTGAGGGGAGGGGGAGAGTGTCATATTGAGGGGAGGGGGAGAGAGTGTCATATTGAGGGAAGGGGGAGAGAGTGTCATATTGAGGGGAGGGGGAGAGAGTGTCATATTGAGGGGAGGGTGAGAGTGTGTGATTTGGGGGAGGGGGAGAGAGTGTCATATTGAGGGGAGGGAGAGAGAGTGTCATATTGAGGGGAGGGGGAGAGAGTGTCATATTGAGGGGAGGGGGAGAGAGTGTCATATTGAGGGGAGGGAGAGAGTGTGTCATATTGAGGGGAGGGGGAGAGTGTCATATTGAGGGGAGGGGGAGAGGGTGTGATTTAGGGGAGGGGGAGAGAGTGTTGTATTGAGGGAAGAGAGAAATGGGGGGGTGCTGACTTGTGGGGGGGGGATGCTGACGGGATGCTGACTTGGGGGGGGCTGCTGACATGGAATGGGCTGGGGGGATGTGGAGGGGGTATTGTGTTTTTGATGTGGAGGGGGGTATTGTATGGGTGAGGGGGAGAGATGGGGGTATGAGAGATAGATGGGGAGTATCGTAAAGGTTGATAGTGAGGGGTTCTGGGGGAGATATGAGGATGATGATGATGAGGTGCTGGAGGAGAGATGATGATGATGATGATTTAACCCATGCGGCCCAATTTTTTTTTCCTTGGAGCAGTTCGGCTCTTCTCACTTTACGAGTTGGGCAGGCCTGATCTACCTGACAACATAGTTGCACTCGTTCATCTTTTATAGTACCGAATACGGTCCCGACAAGGCAGCCTTTAATTTGTTCTCCCGAATGGGCTTTAGAACAAGTACCTGCTGTCCTGGAATGAACTCCCTGCTATGCACATTCTGATCATACCAAGTCTTCTGCTTGGTCTGAGCAGCCCTAAGGTTGTCCTGTGCCAACCCCATGAGCATCTCTAGCCGGTCTCTGAGATCTATCACATACTGAATCACAGAAGCATCTGTAGTGGTAGTCTCCCCTTCCCATCCCTCACGGAATAGGTCCAAAGGTCCCCGTACCCTGCGACCATATAGCAGCTCAAAGGGAGAGAAGCCTGTAGATTCTTGCGGTACCTCTCGGTATGCAAACAGCAAGTGTTGCAGGTGAATCTCCCAGTCTTTTCCCTCTGCCTCTATAAAGGTTCGAAGCATCTGCTTCAGGGTACCATTGAACCTCTCACACTGTCCGTTGGTTTGGGGGTGGTAAGGGGTCATGCGCTGGTGTTTCACCCCACACACATTCCAGAGGCACTGGAGCAATTCACTCATGAATTGCAACCCATGATCGGTTAGGATCTCACTAGGGAAACCTACCCTAGAAAAAATGGCTAACAGAGCCTTAGCTACTGCCCTAGCATCAATAGTGGCAAGCGCTACCGCCTCAGGGTACCAGGAGGCAAAATCCACCACCTTGAGGATGTAGCGCTTCCAGGACCAGCTGGGTACCATGAGAGGTCCCAAAAGGTCCATAGCTACCCGCTGAAAGGGTTCCCCTATTACCGGTAACGGGTTCAGGGGTGCTTTCACTTGGTCACCCGCCTTACCTACTCGCTGGCAGGTATCACAGGATCAGCAGAACTCTGCCACCTCACTCGATGCCTCCGGCCAGTAGTAACGCTGCAACAGCCGGGCTCGCATCCTAGCGACACACTGATGACCCGCTAGTGGAATGGAGTGGGCTACCCCCAACAACTGCTGCCTATACTCCCGGGGTACCACTAGCGGTCTCTTCCCCGTCCATACCTCATCTAACCTGGTGGCCTCTTGCTCTCTATAAAGGAGCCCGCGGTGCCACAAGAAGTAATCAGACCCCTTGCTTGGCTAAGACTCGTACGCTTGCAGTCTCATTTAAAGCCCACTTCAATACCTTAGCGGCTAACCGCTAAGGCAATGAAGGGGTTAACCAGCCATGTCAGGTTTATTGTGGGTAGCTGGGGGGGGTGAAGGGGGTATTTAGCCCTTGGTGGTTGTTTAGGGCTTGCGGGGGGGGGTTGCGGGTGCACTTAACCCCTTCATGACCTTACCAGTTAATACCGCTACAGTCATGAAGGGGTTAAACCCTCCCGCTACCCACCCGTAAGTCCTAAACAAACCACCGTTGGGTCTAACAACCCACCTACCCACAATTAAACAAATACACACACAACAGCCCCAAACTAAATACATAAATAAATATATGAATAAATAAATAAATATATATATATATATTACACAAACAACCCCTATACCCCCCTAACATACACATATATGAACATCAATGATACTATAGGCCGGCGGGGACCCGCGGGTGTTACCCGCGGGCCTGCAGTACCAATTCTGTGCCCCCCCAAATTAATGTCAAAACACATACAGACATAAAGAAATAATCCCATCCCCCCCAACACATACAGTATAGTAATGGGCACAATTACTATTATCCACAAATGAATAATAGTGCATTTGCCCATTTAAAATACATAAAGAACAATAATTACAATAAATACATATTGCACCCACCCTTGTCCGGCTGCCATGATGTGGGCCATCTTCATCTTCATCACCGTCCATGCCCCCTCCGATGCTGCAAAACATAAACAAGAATAAAAACAGCCAATGTAATGTCCCCATACCTCTTAATTATCATAGCGGTTATTAACCGCTACAGTCATTAAGGGGTTAACCCATCCTCACCCACCACTCGGGAGGCCTACATACCCTCCCCCACTGGCCCCCCACCCCGTGAGGCCTAACCACCCTCACCCAATACTCAGCCTTGAGGCCTGCCCACATACCCTTGGGGCCAATACCCCCTTCCCCCACCCCCAGTACTCACAATTAAAACAATACACAGCCCCACAATAAACATCATTATAGTTATTAAATACATAACCCACCCCCCTGTGCCCCCCATAAATACATGATTTATTATTTTACATACAGGGTTAATACCCCAGGCCCAAGGGAATCCCAGTGGGCCTGACGGGTCCCCTCACAGACCTACAGTAGCCCAGCACCATGTTTCAAATAGGGTCTGGAGGCCTGCGGGTGGTCCCCGCCAGGCAACATGGTCCACCAGGTGGACTCCGCGGGTCACCATTGGCTACAATGGGATCCCCACGGATAGGCCCACGGCTGTCTGGGGGGGCCCGGGTCAGACCCACAGGTGTCTGAGGGGCCTCGGGTGGTTCCCACAGGGGTCTGGGGACACACGGGTGGTCCCTACGGGTCCGCAGTGCCCCCACAGATGTGTGGCCACCGGTTCTTCCCCGCAGGTGTCCCCCGTGGACATGGCAGCCGTTTACCCGTGAGAAGCCTGAGGAGACCGCAGGTGGTCTCCATAGGTCCCCCACAGACCTGAGGAAACAAACCTGTTTGTAAAAAAAATAAACCTGTCCTATACATTAAATACATAAATTCCCCCTCCTCCCCCCACCCCTACACATACAGTACAATAATGTGCAAAATAACTATTATCCAGATAGGGATAATTTATTATTTGCCCATTATTAAACACATTAAGTAGCATTCTAAAATAAATAAAGTTCTACTCACCTCATCAATAAGAAGCCCCCTCGTCAGCAAAATCCGTGTACTCCGTTGCCAACAAAATACATAGCCAATACATTGCAATTACATTCTGATATCAATTAACCCGTTAATCACCTTATCGGATAATAACCGCAAAGGTAATTAAGGGGTTAAGCCACCCTGGCCTGATACCCACCCTTCACCCATTTATTTGTACAGTGGCTTCATCATGCAACTATATATATACACACATATACAGTAGCGGCCGTAGCGGCGCAATTATGATAATGGCGAGCAGATGCAGTATGGTTTTTTTGTCGAGTATATTGAGGTATTTTAGCACTCGTAATATTAGCATTTTATTATCGCTGTCTGCAATACTGCAATACCGTCTAAAACTCAGGGGGCGTTCGCGAGGTGTTTTCTTCGAAGTCTAATACTTTAGCAGTTCAACCTACGTCAGTACACAGTCTGCGTTTGCGCGCGCAGTAATTGTAAATTTGTATATTTATACATGCATTTACAGTGCTGTATGTCTCATTTGAAAATTGTTGAAACGCATAGGCGTGTGCTGTAACATTATCACATTTCGGCATATACAGCGCTCTCCCCTCGCTCGCCCCCGCACACACACAGGATAATTTACTGCACTGCAGTATTTCAACTTCTTATCTACAGCGTTGACGTCGGAGGTCACGGGTGAGATCGCTCCTTTACAGGGAATGGAGGGTGTCAGTTGCTGTACTGGGTACTCTTTATCGCAGCTATTTTGCCAGATTCTGAGCATCATATTGGCCTTAGCCATTGCCTGTGAGACAGGAGAGTAGGGACTGCATAGGCTGCACGGGTGACATTGCAATTGATAGAGCAGTGTGTAACGCAGCCGCATTGATCTGCAGCTCTCATGACCCACATTGACTGAGGCTCATTCCTCCGGTACTACCATACTAGTTGCATAACAGACACCCATTACACCCTCCCAGGCTTTAGTTGATTCACCAGCATTTATTGCTATTTTCATTAGGTATATTTACCTCACCGCTTACCACCCCTATCGGAGCTATCAATGGAGGTATCTATCTAAGCAGTGGTATATCTGATATTTATCCTACCACCACCTCCTTATATACCCGTGCCTGTGTTTTAGTTGTTTTTATTATTCACTGATTTATTGCGTCGTGACAGTGTGCGTCTACATATATGTTGAATAAAAGTTTATTGTTTTGCCCTTAGGGCATTTTAGGTAATTGCTCTATCCCAATTTTGGGTGCAATTACCAGGATCCTCCCCTCAGTCCACTCCCTGTAGTAACATAAGCACTTTATTCCTGCTATATATTCTATTAGCCTGTGTGCAGTAACCTGGGATCTGTGGAAGATTAACCTCTTGTCTTCCTGTCTACTTGCTATGTTAGTACCATCCCTTTGCACCGGTTACATTATCTGCTATCTGGCGAGCGGTGTACTATCAGTTATTTTATACTACAGTACAGTACACCTCTCCCACACCATTTCTTTGAATGTGTGTCTTTCTGGTTTCAATCACATTCCTGCTTGCTTGCGACCAACTTGATCTGTGCTGTAGCTTTTGACTGCGACCCTGTGCTTTTGACTGCACATAGTTGATTTGTGTGCTTTTTATGTACTGTATTTGGGGGTGTAGGGATCAAATTATTATGATGACCTGCCTTATGAAATTATGTCATTTCTTTGAACTACAGTACAGCTAATCCTTCATGCAGCTGTACCCTGTACCCCCCTCCCCCACGCACAAACACAAGGCTCACTCAAGGATTTGAAACTCTTATTGACAGACACCTCTACAGAGTCATTCAGTTTCTGAAGCTTGCCATTGTGTTTTTAATCCATCCCTATCTGAGCATCACCTCTCTGCACCTACGTGTAATCCTCTTTGGGATGGGAACTACAGTATTACTGCGCATGTGCCTGTAAATTCACCACTGCTTGCATGCGAAGTTCAAGAGTGAGTGACCAAAAAAAAAATATTTTTTTTTTCTCCTCATTTTTTATTTTTATTTTATCCACAAGCCTGCCTAGACCAACTTGATATTACGATATTCAATCTGTGCTGTAGCTTTTGACTGCGACCCTGTGCGTTTGACTGCACATGGTTGATTTGTGTGCTTTTTATGTACTGTATTTGGGAGTGTAGGGATCTAATTATTATGATGACCTGCCTTTAGAAATTATGTCATTTCTTTGAACTGCAGTACAACTAATCCTTCATGCAGCTGTACCCTGTATCCCCCTCCCCACGCACACACACAAGGCTCACTCAAGGATTTGAAACTCTTATTGATAGACACCTCTACAGAGTCATTCAGTTTCTGAAGCTTGCCATTGTGTTTTTAATCCATCCCTATCTGAGCATCACCTCTCTGCACCTACGTGTAATCCTCTTTGGGATGGGAGCTAGCTGATGATTACTGCGCATGACTCACCCACCCACCCCCCCTTTGAGGCTTTGTTTACGGTAATGCTTTGGAAAATCCCCTCTCGAATTTGATATGTAAATCAGATTTGCACAGCACTGTGAAATTGAGGGTTAAAAAAACCATTATCTGATTCATGTTGTTGATGCAGTAAATTACCACTTTTTGTCATTCTTTCTTTTTCTTTGGTGTAGGTGTGGGGGGGGTTGTCAATGATTATGATTATCATGAATGTAAAGAAATATTTATTTTATTTTATCAGGAACAATAAAAACAAATATAAAAATAATCATGAATAATACAAAATGCAGTCTTTATTAAGTTCTTCTATCAGATGGAAATTGAGGGCCGGTGGATAATCATGAATAATGCACATTGATAATAATATTAATTAATAATATATAATAATATATATATATAGCAATATCAATTTTTCCGTCTTTATCTTCTTCCTCATTCTGTGTACAGTACAGTAGTTCATTGAGAGAGGAGAGGTTTTGTGTACATCATGACTGCAGTTTAGATACTGTACACTTAACTGTACAAACAGTTCACAGACTTTACACGATATCCCCCCTCTCCCACAGTCCATCCATTTTTTCTGAAAAGACAAGAAAACAAAAAATTAGTGCAGTTATGTGCATACTGTATTATGGCATTGTGTGCTGTGTAGTACTGTCAAACTAGTCTATACTGGAACTACTGTATACTGTGACTACTGTTAAATACTTTGTAACCAGATGGCTGGTGCTGCTCTCTCTGGAAAGAAAAAAATTGAGCAGTTAGGTGCATACTGTATTATGGCATTGTGTACTGTTTAGCTACTCCATATTGGACAACAGTATGCAGTTAGTACTGTCAAACTAGTATATACTGGAACTACTGTATACTCTGACTACTAGGAAAGAAAAAATCGGTGCCATACTTACCTGTATCATACTGTACTTACAATACTACAGTACAGTACTATACCATACTACCTTCCTGATGCTTGCCCATTACGCCCGATCACAATGGGCAAAACAGTCGCAATATGGTCAATATATTTATTGCATCGTTCCATGGTGAGTACATCGTTCCAAAAACTCAGTATGCCATGCGCCAACTCATCCTTTTTGGAGGGTTTCACGACTTTTCGGATATGGTCCTTCAGCTGATTCCAGACCATTTCGATAGGATTGAATTCTGGCGATCTGTCATTGGAGGGGGAAAAAAAGGACAATTAGTTTAAGAGATACAGTACATAGTAAAAACAGTGGGAAAAAATGAGACACGGTTACCGCACTTACTGCGCTGGCGTTTTCACCCAGTTGATACCGCGCTCAAGGATATGCTCTGTTGACGCGGTGTGCTTCGGATCGTTGTCCTGGTAGAAACGGTTACCATCCGGGAACTCACCTGTGATGTATTCCACAATCTCAGGCACAATTTTCTCTTGGAAGAAAGCTTTATTCATGATTCCTATAACAAGAAAAGAAAAGTGCTCAAAAAACTGCACACTAGTACAGTACAGTGCTTAAGGCAAAAGCATGTGACATACATTTTACTGTACCTCAAAGATGACGATGCATCCTGGTCCACGCCTAGAGATGGCACCCCACACATGCATCTTCACTGGGTGTTTTGGACGCAGCTTCATAGATATGCGACCTTTTTTGTGGAATGCAAAGGTGGCAAATCTCTCCAGCGAAACAGTAGACTCGTCAGTGAAGATGCAATCCTGGAAAGTTTCTCCACTGTCGATCCATGCCTGGGCCTGGACCACTCTCTTGATTTTGTTAACGTCCGTTGTCATAGGGTACACTCTGTAATGACAAGGAATAAATAATTTTAGCGGTACAGTACAGTTTCTTAAACAACACTTTTACCTCCTGTACTGTCCAGTACTAAACTCACACGTCCATATTTCCATCCAATTCTGCGTTTCATCTTCTTTATGCTGGTCTCGGATACAGTGAGATTGTGATTTTGCTGCAGAGTGTATTTGACCCTTAATGCACTCTTCTCATCATTCTCCTCACTTATTTTGTCGACCAGAAGAGTTGTCTCCCTACAATGTACAGAAAAACAACAATCCGGTAAGTTACAGTGCAGTAGGCCACAAGCACAGCACATCATTTGCAGTAAAAATAGTATATAATGAGATAGATCTACACAATATATAGTTCTATTAATATGCAGCAATATAAACAATATATATACTGTAGATATATAAATATACCGAAATAACTATAAAATTAGATAACTCTACCCAATATATAGTTCTATTAATATGCACAATATAAACAATATATATACTGTAGTTATATAAATATACCGAAATAACTATAAAATTAGATAGATCTAATATAAACAATAATATAGCAATATAAACAATAATAGATATACTGTATTATATAGTTACTGTCACGGCCCCTTTAATCCTCCTGCTTACCCGTAAAAATGCGGGGAGGTTCTCCGTTTGTCACGGAGTTTCTCGCGCATCTGCTGCACTGACGCATAAGCGCTAATGGCGCTTTACATTGAAAACGCCTGCGGCGTCGAAAACGGACGAAAAAACGCCACATCTGCTTGCGTTTTTAAAAATCCTTGCGGTGGCGGCCGCAGGAGGTTAAAGGCGGCTGTCACTGTATATAAATATACTTACGCTTTAGTTACCGTTGGTGTCCTCGTGCGTTGTCTGGTTTTTCTGTGTGCATGATAGCACACGGTGGTTGATGGCACAACGAGGCCAGAAGAAGCTAACGAGCGTTTGATATCTGCAATTCGGTGTCCGCTCTTGTATATCTCCTTAATTCTCATGCTGAGATCCTTTGAAATCTTTTTAACAGGCATTGCTGCGAGTAGAAAGAAATACAAACACAAGAATGTATATTTGATGTTTAGTCGATGTGTATTCAATGTGCAGTGAATCCACAAAATGGATGGTGTATTTATACTTTAATGACTCACATTAGAGTACGCCCACTTTTAACACCTGTACCTCGTCGCCATGCATAAAAGGTTACACACTTTGCATAGCCCACCACTCGATGATCTGTATCTAAACTTGCCCTTGTCCAGATACTGCATTGTGCCATCTGCTTCCATGGATCAACCCCGATTCTACGGACGCAAGAAGCCTCTTGCCTCTGCCGTGCCTGTCACACAGAAAAAGCGAAAAGCGGCAGCCGTTTCCAAGCCAAGGCCAAAGCGACAGGCTAAGGCTAATAAAGAAAACCTTCTGCTGACCCCAAAGGCTAAGGGTTTTAATACACGTAAGCCTTATTATGTCAAGAAGAAATACGGTGATGTACACTCAACGCAAAACAAATGGCAGCCAACCCATCAAACCCGCAGACCACTTCCTCCAATACACTTCGACGACTCTGCCGCCGCTCTCCTGGAAATCTACAGCCCATCTTCTCCACTTCTCGTCCACGACGCTACCGCCGCTCTCCCGGAAACCCACAGGCCATCTTCGCCACTGCTCTTCGACGACGCTGCCGCTGGTGCCACGGAAATTCACGGGTCACTTTCTCCATTACACTTAGATGACTCTGACGCTTCTCGCCCGGAAATCCACAGGTCACTTTCTCCATCCCTCTTCGACGACGCTGCCGCTTCTCCTCTCCCGGAAATCCACAGGTCACCTCCTCCATCCTTCTTCGATGATGCTGCCGCTTCTCTCCATGGAACCCCCATCTCATCCTCCATAGCACCCATCCACCCAGATGTCCACAGCACGCACTGCACAAGAAGCAGCTCGTTAGACCGGATGCTGAATGGGTTAAGTGTGGATATCCCCGGGAACTCTACTGTGCTGGTAAAGATAGATCTGCTTCTGGAGACCATGCTAAATATGGATCAACGGATGCAGAAGATGGATCAACGGATGGAGAAGATGGATCGACGGATGGAGAAGATAGAGACTGACATAGCGGGGATACATAATTTGCTCTGTGTTCATGACCCTGTATCCCCGATGCTGGTGCAGGAGGGTGGCATGGATGAATGGGACCTTCGACCACCTTCCAACACCAAGCGCAACCCCTCCACCAGAAGAATTTGTGTACATGTATGCCGTTGATGAGGAGGATAACATGACAACCCCGTCAAGACCACGCGAGGAGACAACACGGCGACCAAGGCAGGAGGAAAGCTTCCTCCCAGTCAACCTACCCTCACCCGCCGCTACAAGCACACCCGCTCACAGAAGCACACCCGCTCCCAGAACCCAACCTACATTCTCTTGCATCGATACGGTGCCTGACATCATCCTGCGGGAGCTGCAACCGGCACTCAGGGAGAAGTATAGGGTTATGAGTGCTGGTTTACCCCAGATGTATGCTATGTTAATTTTTAAGCACCACGTGTCCTACTTGGTGTACTGCGGGTGGGCCTACAATGTGAACTACAAAGGAAATCATGAAAAAAGGGCGCTTCCTGAAAATTTAATAAGGACTACTGTGGAGGAATTGCGGCGCTATTTTTTCAATTACAGATCCTTTAATAAAAAGCGTTCGAGACTCCATTAATGGCATTTTGCGCCATACAAGACATCGGCCCTGGAAGGACAATCTGGTGGGTAACGCATTTGCGTGACAGTTCAACTGTTGTTTATATTTTGTAAACGTTTTTGTAAATGTTTTGACTCTCTGTACTTTAATAAAGGAGATGTTGCATGTTTTAACTTGTATTAAAAAAGAAATGTATTTACTTACTGTACACAAGACCTGCACAATTCCAGTCCACGAGGGCCGCAAACAGGCACGGTTTTCAAGGCTATCCTGAAAACTGGGCCTGTTTGCGGCCATCGAGGACTGGAGTTGTGCAGGCCTGACTGACTGTTCTGTAGACCACCCTACTGTAAATGTTTTGACTTTCTGCACTTTAATAAAAAAGATGTTACGTTTTTTAAATTTTATGAATAAATATTTTTTTTAATAACACCATACTGCTGTGCTGTGCTGTACTGTACATGTTTTGACTCTCTGTACTTTAATAAAGGAGATGTTGCGTTTTTTAAATTCTATGAATAAAGAATTTTTTTTAATAACACCATACTGTACTGTTGTGCTGTTGTGCTGACTGTAAACCATACTAGCATAATACATGTAGAATAAATGCATACTGCACCGACACACTTTATTCGAGCAAATACCCGGTATGTACCTGGCAGATACCTGGAATGCGCCGCTCCTCACCTCTGACAAGCCCCGTTGCATTTGCCTTCCCAGCCTGGGTTCATGCCTGGCTGACGGGCGGCTGATCTGTTAAATGATAATGATTAGGATTTAATAGGCTGCAATGCTTCGCGTGTCTACCAGATGGCATAAATTCATGAATTGTAATGCAGTATATATATATGTACTGTGCAGTATTGCAGCCAGCGGGAATAAAATGCTTCAATCCCTGCCGGAAAATAACTCAATGCACTCGGGCAGAAAACAGTCACAAACCTCAATACTCCCGGGTATACCCGAATTCGTGGGACTAGCCGAGCTCGAATAAAGTGTGTCGCCAGTGTACTTTTTATTTTCTCTGGTTTATAATACAGTATATATAAAAAAAGTATTGTATACGGTCTGAAAACATCAGCATACTGTTTTAGGTATTCTATCCTAATTAATAACAATGGCCACTAAACTGTAGACTCCGGTACGTGGTTTTTTAAATCCGATTCAGCAATGTGCAGGCATTGTTACACAAAGCGATATTATCCATCGAAATCCCTCCATTTGCCGTTTTCCGCATGAGATGACAAAGTTTTCTTTTCTGAGGGAATACAAAAGTACAAGTTTTACTGTAATGGTCAGTCCCCTAAAGAAGTTCCCACAGTCAGCCCCACCAATAATTTTCTCGGGGGGCGTCTCCTGTTCACATGCGCCTACCGTCGTTGTGATGACACACATATCCGTTTCAAGAAGTTACAAATGCGCATGCGCCTAGCTTTTCACCAATTGTGCAGTATCTACTGTAGAAGCCGCTCAGCCAATGATATTGCTTACAGGAGAATCACTTGACATTTAAATCGCACTGATATTGATATTTTCAAAATAAAAAAACCAGAATAAAATACGGCAACATTACTCACCATAGAATTTCCCAATCAGCTGGCGCCGAGCAACTGCCAGTCCCGTATTCTTGATCATACACGTCGTTGACAGGTGACAGCGGGACTACTACACCTGTAGTCAGCTGATGAGGCTGGAAATCGCTTAGGTACAGGCAAGCTTGCTCGAAACTGTACGCGAAATCCGGTTCAGGCTGTAGGTATCCGGGTGTGGACAGGCAGCAAGGGTTGTCACTGACGGTCGGACCGTTATTGGAAGACGGTGCTGGTGCTGGTGCATTGCTTGCCAGAGACTGACGTTTCTTACTTGGTTTTAACACGACCTTTCCCCTTATGCCGTCTGCATGATCATAGATACGGGAAAAACCCGGTGATACACACCAATACCCTCCAATAAAATCGAGATCAATACGAAAAAAACATGGATCGCTTCATAACTTTTTCCTTATTGCACGCTTCCACACATGAGCATCTGGCGAAAATTTGAAAAAAGTCAAAGTTTTCGATAAAATACTGATAAATTTGAACAACTGTTGCCATCTTATCATCTGTTGTATTAATCGCGGCCCATATTAAATAAGCGTACGTTCTGTCGGGTTTTTGGAACACGGACTGCAGTTGTGCACTCATGGCGGGATACTCAGGACAATAACCAGACCAGAAACTGTGCTTGCTTTTTTTAATATGAAAAGCCTAAATTGATACATTATGTAACTTCTTCCTTCAGTCCCAAGGCCAAATTACAATAGACCACTGTGGTATTTTTTTAAACGAAACACCTGCAAGTCGACACATTACTGAAGCGCATGCGCATTAAAATTCATGAATATCTGCCATCTGGCGGATACGCGAAGAATTGCAACCAATTAAATCCGAACCATTATCAATAAACACATCAACCGCGCATCAGTTGCGGCTGTGAATGCAACATGAATGCGGTATAGATGCAGTCAGAATGCGGCATGAACGTGGTGAAGTGCGGTAAAGTGCGTGGCATTCGGAAAAAAATCCCGGATAAATGCGGTGATGTCGGAGAATAAAAGGGGCCGCGACTGTATATATATATATATATATATATATATATATATATATATGTACAAATAAACAAAAAAGACTGCGCTTTAAGTATCTGTCTGCAATATATTACCCACTAACTGTATAATCAATGTATAAAATATATATATAGGAATAAATGGATATAAAATATATATATAATGATGAAACCTAATATATATCAAAAAATGATGCTCTAGCACTATACCAGAAATAAAAATATAAAATAAATAAAACTAAATGAATAACATAAACTAGTATTACCAATGACTGTTCAAATATAACATATAAACATGCATGTATAAAAAAAATATAACTAAAATTTAAACATATAATCAATAAAATAAGTGTGCTTGGGGGAGTGTAGGAAAATATAAAAATGATAATAAAATCACAATGGATGAAGTGAATCAGATTCCACAAAACCGTTGGATGGCAATGTCCTATAAAGATGGAAGGGTAGTAGCCCTCTGTATGGATGTAGGCAGCTTTCAGAAAGGAACAACGACCTCCCACTGGATCTAGAAGATAAAAAGAGAAGAAAGCGCCCGATCCTAGTGTATTATATTAAGATACAAAATTTAATGTACCATTAAACTCCAACAAATGCACACTCACAAACATAGAAAATATTAAAGCATGTAATGAGTAATACTCATTTGCCAGGCGCTCGAAACTGCTGCTCCACTCACACATCCTGCTCCCACAAGCTGTCTGACACCTCTGAGCTACCGTCCAGCAGGAACTCAGGGGATGTGCAGCTACTCCTATTCTATTCTCAGCCGGAAACAAACTGCGGTGAACAATGGTTACGGATAGGAGGAAGGGAGAAGGTAGGACCAAGGGGACCAAATCACTGATGTATCACCATGAGATGGCATCCCAAAGTCCCAACAACAGCGCGTCAGTGCAAGGCAGCGTCGCAGAGTCCCAGAGTCTGATTGAATGTCCCAGATATAGAACAGGTCTGGTACAGTGACCATCACTAGTAAAAACTAGTAGCACATACTGCACCGACACACTTTATTCGAGCAAATACCCAGTATGTACCTGGCAGATACCTGGAATGCGCCGCTCCTCACCTCTGACAAGCCCCGTTGCGTTTGCCTTCCCAGCCTGGGTTCATGCCTGGCTGACGGGCGGCTGATCTGTTAAATGATAATGATTAGGATTTAATAGGCTGCAATGCTTCGCGTGTCTACCAGATGGCATAAATTCATGAATTGTAATGCAGTATATATATACTGTGCAGTATTGCAGCCAGCGGGAATAAAATGCTTCAATCCCTGCCTGGAAAATACCTCAATGCACTCGGGCAGGAAACAGTCAAAAACCTCAATACACCCGGGTATACCCGAATTCGTGGGACTAGCCGAGCTCGAATAAAGTGTGTCGCCAGTGTACCCTGAGTTCCTGCTGGACGGTAGCTCAGAGGTGTCATACAACTTGTGGGAGCAGGACGTGTGAGCGGAGCAGCAGTTTCCAGTGCCTGGCGAATGTGTATTACTCATTACATGCTTTAATATTTTCTATGTTTGTGAGTGCGCATTTGTTGGAGTTTTATGGAACATTAAATTTTGTATCTTAATATAATACACTAGGATCGGGTGCTTTCTTCTCTTTTTATCATATATAATATATATATAAATATATATATACATGTGCTCGACAAACCCGGTCGCCCACTCGCCAGGCGCGAACGGAAATTAGCCGGTGGCCAGCTACTTTGTTCCCCTGCTCTGCGCAAATTTAAAAAAAAAAAAAATAAATAACAAAAAAAAATATCCTCCTGGCTGATTGGCCAATTGGTCGTGACGCGGAATGGAGCCCTTCTCTGCAGGGGTAAGTAATTGCTGCTCCTGCTCCTCGCGTGCGCTGTCCCTGTCTCCTGCCCGCACTTCCCCCCTCATCCCCACCAGTCTCCGCTCCTGTCCCCGTGGCTGCTCGCGCTGGGCAGGAGATACCAGCAGGCGATTCCCCCCCCCCTGTCCCACTTGCCCTCTGGTTCCCGCTTTCCCCTCGGTCCCCGTGGCTGTTCCCGCTTCTCCACCCCCCCCCCCACAAATTAAAAAATATATATATCCTCCTGTCTGATTGGTCGTGACGCGGAATGGAGCCCTTCTCTGCAGGTGTGTTCCCCTCGGTCCCTGTGGCTGTCTCTGCTTCCCCCCCTCCACAGAGTGTGTGTGTGTGTGTGTGTGTGTGTGTGTGGGTGTGTGTGTGTGTGTGTGTGTGTGTGTGTGTGTGTGTGTGTATGAGAGAGTGTGTGTGTGTGTGTGTGTGTGTGTGTGTATGAGAGAGTGTGTGTCTCCGCTCCTGTCTCCGCTCCTGTCCCCGTGGCTGCTCGCGCGGGGCAGGAGATATCAGCAGGCGATTCTCCCCCCCTGTCCCACTTGCCCTCTGGTTCCCGCTTTCCCCTCGGTCCCCGTGGCTGTCCCCGCTTCTCCACCCCATCCCCCCCCCCCCACAAATTAAAAAATATATATCCTCCTGTCTGATTGGTCGTGACGCGGAATGGAGCCCTTCTCTGCAGGTGTGTTCCCCTCGGTCCCTGTGGCTGTCTCTGCTTCCCCCCCTCCACAGAGTGTGTGTGTGTGTATGAGAGTGTGTGTGTGTGTGTGTGTGTGTGTGTGTGTGTGTGTGTGTGTGTGTGTGTGTGTGTGTGTGTGTGTGTGTGTGTGTGTGTGTGTGTGTGTGTGTGTGTGTGTGTGTGTGTCCGTGTAGGACACCAGAGGTATCCCCCACCCAACCCAGTCAGTCATCCCCCAACCCAGTCAGTCAGTCATACCCCCCCACCCAGTCAGTCATACTCCCCCCACCTAGTCAGTCATACCCCCCCACCCAGTCAGTCATACCCCCCCACCCAGTCAGTCATACCCCCCACCCAGTCATTCATACCCCCCCACCCAGTCAGTCATACCCCCCCACCCAGTCAGTCTTACCCCCCCACCCAGTCAGTAATATCCCCCCACCCAGTCAGTCATACCCCTACCCCACCCAGTCAGTCATACCCCCCCACCCAGTCAGTCATACCCCCCCCACCCAGTCAGTCATACCCCCACCCAGTCAGTCATACCCCCCCACCCAGGTAGTCATACCCCCCCACCCAGTCAGTCATACCCCCCCACCCAGTCAGTCATACCCCCCCACCCACTCAGTCATACCCCCCCACCCACTCAGTCATACCCCCCCACCCACTCAGTCATACCCCCCCACCCAGTCAGTCAAAAGTCAGTCATAGTCAGTCATACCAACTCCCACCCCCTGCCCAGTCACCCAGTCACCCCACCCAGTCAGACAGTCAGTAATCCCCACCCAGTCAGACACCCCATCACCCCACCCAATCACCCAGTCAGTCACCCCACCCCCCCAATCACCCAGTCAGTCACCCAACCCCCCAATCACCCAGTCAGTCACCACACCCCCCAATCACCCCACCCAGTCACCCCATCTCCCCACAGTCACCCTCTCTCTGTCTCTCACCCTCTCTCTGTCTCTCACCCTCTCTCTGTCTCTCACCCTCTCTCTGTCTCACACCCTCTCTCACACCCGCTCTCTCACCCTCTCTCTCACCTTCTCTCTCACCCTCTCTCTCACCGTCTCTCTCTCCGTCTCTCATCCTCTCTCCATCTCTCACTCTCTCTCCGACTCTCACCCTCTCTCCGTCTCTCACCCTCTCACCGTCTCTCACCCTCTCTCTCACCCTGTCTCTCACCCTCACTCTCACCCTGTCTCGCCCTCTCTCTGTCTCACCCTCTCTCTGTCTCACCCTCTCTCTGTCTCACCCTCTCTCGTTCTCACCCTCTCTCTGTCTCACCCTCTCTCTGTCTAACCCTCTCTCTGTCTCACCCTCTCTCTGTCTCACCCTCCCTCTGTCTCACCTCTCTCTGTCTCATCCTCTCTCTGTCTCTCACCCTCTCTCTCACCCTCTCTCTCACCCTCTCTCTGTCTCACCCTCACTCTGTCTCACCCTCTCTCTGTCTCACCCTCTCTCTGTCTCACCCTCTCGCTGTCTCACCCTCTCGCTGTCTCACCCTCTCTCTGTCTCACCCTCTCTCTGTCTCACCCTCTCTCTGTCTCACCCTCTCTCTGTCTCACCCTCTCTCTGTCTCACAATCTGGATATTTTATTTACCCTGTATACAGTATCTTAACTGCCCTATACTACACCAAAATAACCTATACTGCTTTCTTCCAGATCTAACTCTCGAGCTTCACACGGAAGACATCGGAATCCCCCGTAACCCAGAAGACAGGTAGGGAACACATCCCCTCCAATGTATAACATTGCGGGAATGAGGTACCTGGACATTGAGGGTCTGCGGATCAGGTAAGATCCCAGGCGGGATTGCTGCATTAAATATTGTGAAGCAGGGGAATCCAGGCATTAGTTAAGGGGTGCAGGAAACTAGTCATTCACATCCGGCTTTTTTTTCTAGATTCGACATTTATACACACACACGTAACAAGGACTAATTGTAGTATAATGTAATACAATAAATAAACTTATGTCAAAAACTAATGTTCTTACTAGGAATTTATTCAATTTATTTCATTTATGGTTTTTTTTAAATGCGGGGCTGGGGCGGGGTTGGGGGCGGGACTAGGGGTGGGACTAGAGGCGGGACTAGAGGTGGGGTTGGGGCGGGACTAGGTGGCGAGTAGATTTTTTGGTTCGGCGAGTAGATTTTTGGGTGATTTGTCAAGCACCTCTCTCTCTCTCAGACAGACACTATCTCTCTCTCTCAGACAGACACTCTCTCTCTCTCAGACAGACACTCTCTCTCACTCAGACAGACACACTCTTTCTCAGACAGACACTCTCTGTCTCAGACAGACACTCTCTCTCTCTCAGACAGACACTCTCTCACTCAGACAGACACTCTCTCTCTCAGACAGACACTCTCTCTCTCAGACAGACACTCTCTCTCAGACAGACACTCTCTCTCAGACAGACACTCTCTCTCTCTCAGACAGACACTCTCTCTCAGACAGACACTCTCTCTCTTTCTCAGACAGACACTCTCTCTCTCTCAGACAGACAGACACTCTCTCTATCTCAGACAGACACTCTCTCTCTCAGACAGACAATCTCTCTCTCTCAGACAGACACTCTCTCTCTCAGACAGACACTCTCACTCTCTCAGACAGACATTCTCTCTCTCGCAGACAGACACACTCTCTCTCGCAGACAGACACTCTCTCTCTCTCGCAGACAGACACTCTCTCTCACAGACAGACTCTCTCTCTCTCGCAGACAGACTCTCTCTCTCTCGCAGACAGACCCTCTCTCTCTCGCAGACAGACACTCTCTCTCTCTCTCGCTGACACTCTCTCTCTATCTCGCAGACAGACTCTCTCTCTCGCAGACAGACACTCTCTCTCGCAGACAGACATTCTCTCTCGCAGACAGACACCCTCTCTCTCAGACAGAGGGGAGTGGAGGATGGGGAGGAAAGGCAGGAAATCCATGCAGGAAGCTCCCTGCACACACACACACACACACACACACACACACACACACACACACACACACACACACACACACACACACACAAATACACACACACACACACAAATAAATACACACACACACAAATAAATACACACACAAATAAATACACACACAAATAAATACACACACACAAATAAATACACACACACACACACAAATAAATACACACACCCACACACAAATAAATACACACACAAATAAATACACACTGTAACAGGGGACTTATCCCTGTTCACAAATGTGCCTCTAATCCAGCAGTGTGGTGGTTAACTGCTGGTAGCAAATTAACTAACACCACCTGCCTGATTAGAGGTGGTAGAAAAAGCCTGCCTTTGAGACAGGAAGTGACTCCTTAGCTCACTTGTGGGCTGAACTTTGGAGAACACAGATCTCTGGAGCTGACCTGTCTTGAGCTCTGTCAAGAAGAAACAGCAGAGCTGATTGCAAGACACCAAATAAGACTTCTAAACCTGGATGCTGATTTTCTGCGCACGCATGGGTGCGGTTCCAGGAGAGCAGAGAAGCTTACTCTACAGCAGCTAACAGATAAGACTTTCATTCTAAAGAGACTTCTTATATCTGCTTTTGTCATGCTATGTGATTGGGGCTGGGAGACCTGCTTAACTAGGAGTTGTGAATTGCATGGGATTTCACTAGAAATACTCCCAAGTGAATTAAGCTTTGTTTCCCCCCCCCCCCCCCCCTGTGTTTGGATGATTTCCTGATGAAAAGGAAAAGGCACAATAAAGCCTTATAATTTCACCTTATAAAAGCCTCCAATTGTGTACCTCTGTGAACGTCCGTCTACACACACACACACACACACACACACACACACAAATAAATACACACACACAAATAAATACACACACACGCACACAAATAAATACACACACACACACACATAAATACACACACACAAATAAATACACACACACAAATAAATACACACACATATAAATACACACACACACCCCAATAAATACACACAAATAAATACACACACACAAATAAATACACACACACACAAATAAATACACACACACACAAATAAATACACACACACACACACACACACACACACAAATACACACACACACACACACACACACACACACACACACACACACACACACACACACACACACAAATACACACACAAATACACACACACACACACACACACACAAGAAAACACACACACACACACACACAAACAAATAAATACACACACACAAATAAATACACACACACACACAAATAAATACACACACACACAAATAAATACACACACACACACACAAATAAATACACACACACAAATAAATACACACACACATACACACAAATAAATACACACATACACACAAATAAATACACACACACACACAAATAAATACACACACACACACAAATAAATACACACACACACACAAATAAGTATACACACACACACACACAAATAAATACACACTCACACACAAATAAATACACACACAAATAAATACACACACACACACAAACAAATACACACACACAAACAAATAAATACACACACACACACACACAAATAAATACACACACACACACACACACACAAATAAACACACACACACACACACACACACATAAACACACACACACACACACACACACACACACACACACACACACACACACACACACACACACACACACACACACAAATAAACTCACACACACACACACACACACACACACAAAAATAAATACACACACATACACAAATAAATACACACACACATAAATATACACACACACAAATAAATACACACACACACAAATAAACACACACACACACACACACACACACAAATAAACACACACACACACACACACACACACACACACACACACACACACACACAAATAAACACACACACACACACACACACACACACAAATAAATACACACACATACACAAATAAACACACACACACACACACACAAATAAACACACACACAAATAAATACACACACACACACACAAATAAATACACACACACACACACAAATACACACACACACACACAGATACACACATTGAAGAGCAGTGGAGAGCAGAGGCAGCGATGGATGTAAGGGGGGGGTTGGGGGAGGAGGAGATCTGTGCAGGCAGCTCCCTGCACACAGTCACTGGTCAGGCAAATGTACAACTCTCCCCTCCCTCTTCCTTCTCCTATCACCCCCCAACCTTCTCCTATCACCCGGGGCAGAAGGGGACGGGACACCGCGCAGACAGAGGAGCAGGAAGGCAGACACACACACACTCACCGTGTGCTCTGCACAAAGCCCCGCCCCAGCTTCCTCTCTGCCTACAGCCAATCCCCTGCGGCCCGGCCGGCATGAAGGAGTGATGGTGGGGAGTGATGATCGGAGGGATGGTGGAGAGGATAATTGCGGTGCCTCTCTAGGCAAGCTGCGGCGCACCAAGGTGCCGGGGCGCACAGATTGGGAACCACTGGTATACATGATGCATACAATCTATGCACCATGTACACTCTGCCAATCAAAGTTAACAATAAAATATCCCAAACAAAATACCATTATAAACTAATAAACCATAAAATAATAAACCAAGCTTGTCTTTTCTTTGTAATCCATTCCGTCACCGTCTTCATCTGTGTTCTTCCGGCTTCCGGCTTCTTCTGGGGTCTTCTGGGGGTCTTCTTACCGTCTGCTGCCACACCCTCTTCTCTTCTTTCTTCTGGAGGTCCGTCCTCCTTGACGTCTGCCTTCAAAATGAGATGACATAGGCTTTTATAGGCCTATGACGTCACATTGTCGTCATATGGTTCCCACAGGCTTTAAATGACGTCACATCCGTTATCCCCAAAGCCTCTGTTACATGGTCTACTAGAGCCAATCAGAGTAGGGATGTATTTCCCATGCTCTGATTGGCTACCGTACCATGTACCAACGGAGCAACACTAACGCACCTACGCGTTTCGTGCACTAGGCACTAGTGCACGAAACGCGTAGGTGCATTAGTGTTGCTCCGTTGTCCCCTTGCTGCACCACCCTGCAATAAAACCTGACCTGTTGTTCAATTGAATGCTTACCTCATCATTTTTCCGGTCTCACTGGGAGTTGGAAACTGTGGCAGTGCTACACATCTCCACCCTTCTTTTTGCTGGATACCTACCTGGATGAACTGCACGCCCTGGATATCGAGGAGTCCTGCAAGCACCAAGGTAAAGGGCCATAGTGCCCCCACATATATGTATATGGTTACCGGTGCCTTTCATTACTTCTTATTGGTTACTAGGGGGGGCCGTTATGGGGTTTCTTTCTGTGGTGGTCAAGTGGACCTCACTAGACTCCTAGCCCTTACCTGACAAATTGCCATATCATTCATGGACTTTCTCATGTTATCCAGTATTATCTACACATGTCATGGAGGAATTCTGACCGATTTTGATGCATCACAAATATCTTGTTCTATATGGAGAAGTGGTATTTTTTTAGAGCATGTTTTTGATAACCCTTAAACATTTATTTGTATATTGGTTCATCATGTGTGTGTGTGTGTATGTATATATATATATATATTGTGACAAACGGCTTACTCCGGGGCTCCGTCGTTTGTCCGGGACTGTTTAGAACACGGTCTTTTAGGGTAGGTTAAATGATGAGGCGTCACGTACTGTTCCTTTAAACAGGCTATGCCTGGTTTATTCAGTCCCAGGCACTGAGACTGCCACAGTGCATACAACAGAAAACAGATCAAAACAAAAGCTGCTCACCTGAGCGATAACTTAACTTAGATATCCCTGACTCAGGGTTGGAAGTGGCTTTTCCACTCCCAACAACAAAACAAGGTACTTTTGCAGTCTTACACAAATGAACAGAAAGATTGAACCTGTTTGGGGAAGAGGCTTCTCCCCTCTGTAGTTCAGCAGCCTTCCAGCCTCCTGGCTCTTGTGGAGAGACCAGAGCAAACAGGAAATCAGTCTTTCATACCTGATTCCTAATTAGCATGACAGGTGACAGAAATCAGGCAGCAGACAAACTCTGGTCTGGATCTCTCATCCCTCAGTTCCAGCGCTTGCCAAACTGTGGGATGGAGTGTATGTATTATAAGGCTGCACTCCCAGGCCAAACAGGATAGAAACTGTCTAGTATCCTGGGAGCCCTATATACGGAATTTATTACCATCCCCTGGTTTCTGTCACATATCCTCCCCCCCAGCTCAGACCTCGAGGGATGAGCGACCATGGATATTAGGGAGTGCATCCTTGACAACCCGTCAGCATTGCCATGTTTGTGCCCTGACCTGTGTTCCACAGAAAATTTAAAGGGTTGTAGGCTTAGGAACCACCTGGTCACTCTAGCATTCTTTTCCCTGTTTTGACACATCCAGGTAAGGGGTGCATGATCTGTGACCAACCGGAATTTTCCCCCCCACAGATAGTATTTGAGCGTCTCTACAGCCCACTTTATTGCGAGACACTCTTTCTCTACTATGGAGTAATTTTTCTCCTGGGGATTTAGTTTCCTACTTAAATAAAGGATGGGGTGCTCCTCACCTTGAGACTCCTGGGAGAGTACCATCCCCAGCCCTACCTCAGATGCGTCGGTTTGGACTACGAACTCTTTGGAGAAGTCAGGTGTGACCAACACTGGTTGGGCACAGAGAGCTTCTTTCAGGCTTCTAAAGGCCTGTTCGGTTTCGGGGGACCACTTTACCATTAGCGGTCCTCTTGCTTTTGTGAGGTCAGTTAGTGGGGTTGCCTTAGTTGCAAAATTGGGAATAAACCTTCTATAGTACCCAATTAACCCCAAAAAGGTCCTTACTTGTTTTTTTTGTAACTGGCCTTGGCCAATTTTGTATCGCCTCCACTTTGAGTGTTTGGGGTTTGAGTAAACCTCTGCCAATAGAATATCCCAGATACTTGGCCTCCTCCAGACCAATAGTGCATTTAGCGGGGTTAGCAGTTAGTCCAGCAGACCAGACTGCGTCAAGCACAGCTTGGACCTTTGGAAGGTGGGATTGCCAATCTTCACTATGGATTACCACATCATCCAGGTAGGCAGCAGCATACCGAGCATGTGGTTTTAAAATTTTATCCATCATTCTTTGGAATGTGGCGGGAGCTCCATGTAAGCCAAAAGGCAACACCTTATACTGAAAGAGGCCGTCTGGGGTTGAGAAGGCTGTCTTTTCTTTTGCCCTTTCTGTGAGGGGAACCTGCCAGTACCCTTTTGTTAGGTCTAGGGTTGTGAGATATCGGGCTTTGCCCAGTCTCTCTACAAGTTCATCTACCCTGGGCATAGGATAAGTATCAAATTTTGACACCGCGTTTAGTTTCCGGTAGTCATTACAAAACCTTGTTGTACCATCTGACTTTGGGACTAAGACTATAGGGCTGTTCCACCCACTTTGGGATTCCTCAATTACACCTAGTTTTAGCATTTTTTTAACCTCTAAACTTATAGCCTTTCTTTTGGCCTCTGGGATTCGGTACGGTTTAAGGTTAACTCGGACCCCCGGTTCAGAGACTAGGTCATGTTCAATTACGCTAGTTCTACCTGGCCGTATAGAGAAGATTTCTTTGTTTCTTCTCACTAAATTCTGAACCTCTCGTTTCTGATGAACAGACAGGGTTTCAGCTATGCTAACCTCTGGGTCAGTTTCTTGATTCTCTGACGGACCTGGGGGTACTAGGGTTAACAAGACTTCTCTATCTTTCCAGGGCTTGAGTAGGTTTATATGGTAAATTTGCTCAGGTTTCCTCCTACCTGGCTGTCTTACCTTATAATTTACTTCTCCCACTCTTTCCAAGACCTCATATGGCCCATGCCATTTAGCAAGGAATTTACTCTCCACGGTGGGAACCAGAACTAGTACCCTATCACCTGGAGAAAAAATTCTGACCCTAGCACCCTTATTATATGTATTCCTCTGTGCTTCTTGAGCTTTCTCCATGTGTTCCCTCACTATGGGTAGGACTGCAGCAATGCGGTCCTGCATCTGGGCAACATGCTCTATTACACTTCTGTAAGGGGTAACCTCGTGTTCCCAAGTCTCTTTGGCTATATCCAGTAAGCCCCTTGGGTGTCGGCCATACAATAGTTCAAACGGGGAGAAGCCTGTGGATGATTGGGGAACTTCCCTAATGGCAAATAACAGGTACGGTAACAAACAATCCCAGTTTTTCCCATCTTTATCAACCGCCCGCCGTAACATGCTCTTTAAGGTTTTATTGAACCTTTCCACTAAACCATCTGTTTGTGGATGATAGACTGAGGTTCTGAGATGCTTGATTTTTAGGAGTTTACATAGCTCTTTCGTTACTTGGGACATAAATGGTGTTCCCTGGTCAGATAGAATCTCTTTAGGAATCCCGACCCGGGAAAACAGAACTACTAACTCTTTTGCTATGTTTTTAGCTGAGGTGCTACGTAGGGGAACTGCCTCCGGATATCGGGTGGCATAATCTAATATTACCAATATATGCTGATGTCCCCTAGCAGACTTTATTAGGGGTCCTACTAGATCCATAGCAATCCGGTCAAATGGTACCTCTATTATGGGAAGGGGTACCAATGGGCTGCGGTACGCCTTGAACGGGGCGGTGATCTGACATTCTGGGCATGAGGAACAATAATTCGTAATTTCTGCCAGAACCCCAGGCCAATAGAAGCTTCGGAGAACCTTTTCTTTTGTCTTTTCCACCCCTAGGTGTCCCCCCAATGGATGACTATGTGCGAGGTGTAATACTACGTTACGGAATGTCCGTGGTACCAACAATTGTTTAGTTGTAACTGATTTCCTTTTATCAACCCGATATACTAGGTCGTTCTCTACCTCGAAGTAGGGGTAAGCAAGTGACCTATCTGGTTGGCCAGGAGTACTATTCTGGTCCCGTATATTTCCCCTTGCTACCGCTAATGTGGGGTCCTCCCACTGGGCCTTCTTAAAACTCCCAGGACTGACCTCTAGGTCAGCGAGGGTCTTATCCGGTTCTGGGGTGGTAAGTGTCTGCTCAACATCTTGATTTGGGGTATTCCCTACCAAAGTAGTGATGGGGAAGGGAATTTTACAGGACTCCACCTTTTCCCCCTTCTTATTTGGGCCCTCGTCAACCTCCATTTCTGAAAAAGGGAAAGGATTTGTTTCTTCTAATACTTCGTTATGGTCCGCTATTGAACTCTGGGCGCTATTCTGAGCGGGGGACCACATTTTTAGAAAATGGGGAAAGTCGGTCCCTATTAACACATCATGTGCCAGTTTGGTTACAATACCCACCTTGAAATCTAAAGAACCAAACTCTGTTTCAAAAAAAACATCAACAGTGGAATATTCATGATTATCCCCATGTATACAACAAATTGCCACTCTTTGTGAACTGTTTCCCTGTTTCTTCTTAATGGGCAAGAGGTATTCGGACACTAGTGTGACCATGCTCCCAGAGTCAAGAAGTGCCCGAACCCTCTTACCATTAACCTTTACAAATGCCCACAGATGGTTATTCAAGGGGTCCTCTGGGCTAGGGCCCATACATTGGGACAACAGCGAATAAGGTTCCACGCTGTTGCATTGCATGGGCTCATCATTTAGTGGGCAGATTTTTGCTGTGTGGCCCCTCTCATGACAATTTACACATTTAGGTACATAGTCTGTGTCCCACTTAGAGCCTTTTCCCGGCTCCCCATGTTGGCTATTGCCCTTAGTGTGCGAACCACTGTTGCTTGTGCTGCGTGAAGGGGGTCGCCGCTCTTCAGCGCCCCTTAACCCCGGTACCCTTTTACCGTCTCTGGAAGAGTCCTGGAACCTCGGGTAGTGGGGTTGCTCCACGACTGTGGGTTGCGGGTGCTCTTCTGCTGCATTGTACCTTTCTACGAGGGCCACAAGCTCATCCGCATTGTGGGGGTCACTCCGACTGACCCAACGGCGTAAGGCAGAGGGAAGTTTCCTCAAGAACTGATCCATGACCAACCGTTCCACGATGTGGCTGGCTGAGTTGATCTCGGGTTGTAGCCACTTCCGGGCGAGGTGGATGAGGTCATACATCTGGCTTCGGGTGGCTTTATCCATCGTGAAGGACCATGCGTGAAACCTTTGGGCGCGAACAGCCGTGGTTACGCCGAGGCGGGCGAGGATCTCGAACTTCAATTTTGCATAGACGTTAGCTTCGGCTGGCTCTAGATCAAAGTAAGCCTTCTGGGGTTCGCCGCTTAGGAAGGGTGCGATTAGACCAGCCCACTCAGCTTCTGGCCATCCCTCTCTCTGTGCCGTGCGTTCAAACGTGAGAAGATAGGCTTCCACATCATCCGAGGGTCCCATCTTCTGAAGGTAGTGGCTTGCCCTGGTCATTTTCGGAACTGGGGCTGCCGCTGCCAGTGGAAGGTTACTGATAGTCCCCCTCAGGATCTCGAGTTCCTGCTGTAAGCCCTGAGCGAACCGCTGTTGCTCCTCTCTCAGCAAGCGGTTTGTCTCTTGCTGGTTTGCATTCGCGTTTTGCAGGGCTTCATTCGTCTGTTGCTGGTTTGCATTCGCCTGTTGCTGGTTGGCATTCGCCTGTTGCTGGTTGGCATTAATCTCTTGCTTGGCTATTAGCAGCTGTTGCTGGGCTGCATTCGTCTGCTGCTGGTTTGCATTAGTTTCTTGCTGGGCTATTAACAGCTGTTGCTGGGTTTCATTCGCGTCTTTCTGGGCAGCGACATTGCGTACCAGCGCACCCACCACGTCTTCCATCTTGTTTGCAGAGGATGAAAAAAACTTTTTTTTTTTTTTTTTCTTTCAAAGTTCTTCAACCCGCAGACCCCCTATAATGCTCTGCCCGCATTCTCCACCATATGTGACAAACGGCTTACTCCGGGGCTCCGTCGTTTGTCCGGGACTGTTTAGAACACGGTCTTTTAGGGTAGGTTAAATGATGAGGCGTCACGTACTGTTCCTTTAAACAGGCTATGCCTGGTTTATTCAGTCCCAGGCACTGAGACTGCCACAGTGCATACAACAGAAAACAGATCAAAACAAAAGCTGCTCACCTGAGCGATAACTTAACTTAGATATCCCTGACTCAGGGTTGGAAGTGGCTTTTCCACTCCCAACAACAAAACAAGGTACTTTTGCAGTCTTACACAAATGAACAGAAAGATTGAACCTGTTTGGGGAAGAGGCTTCTCCCCTCTGTAGTTCAGCAGCCTTCCAGCCTCCTGGCTCTTGTGGAGAGACCAGAGCAAACAGGAAATCAGTCTTTCATACCTGATTCCTAATTAGCATGACAGGTGACAGAAATCAGGCAGCAGACAAACTCTGGTCTGGATCTCTCATCCCTCAGTTCCAGCGCTTGCCAAACTGTGGGATGGAGTGTATGTATTATAAGGCTGCACTCCCAGGCCAAACAGGATAGAAACTGTCTAGTATCCTGGGAGCCCTATATACGGAATTTATTACCATCCCCTGGTTTCTGTCACAATATATATATATATATATATATATATATATATATATATATATATATATATATATATATATATATATATATGCATATAAGTAATACGATACCGTGTGACCGAATATCAGAGGCAGTACTCCACGAGGTAGTCAAAAGATTTTGTATTTAGTGAGACATAAAAACCAACGTTTCGGTCCTCCACACGGGACTTTTCTCAAGGTGATGTACATACAGAGTGAAATAGAACACATATAAGTACCTTCCCAAACCATGACAAACAGGTGCACCACATTATTATAAAACAATTGATTAACTTACATGCTCAATGCAGGATCAGCCCATTATTGTCAGACCAGCAGGTGTTAACTAGACCTCTAAAGTGTCACTGATACGTAGAACACACTCCCTGCACATGTACCAGTAAAGGGAAGCTGTGTATGTGTTCATTAACTTCCGTCGCGTGATGCAGATAGAGTACTGGGCGCCTGTAGCCCAAACAGCCTATCTGCGCATGTGCGAGCCGTCCGGCAGTGCAGGGAGAAGGTACATGATAAAAATGAGCAGTGGAGCCATTGCGCATGTGCAAACCGCCGGTTAATAAATAAATAATGATCATGGCGGTTCACAACACTCTGCCATACTTGAAGAATGAATGAGCATCATACTGTTATACAACTAGTGGCAGAGCTCATGGCAAGTTAAGCAGATAGTTTGTTTAAGAAGACTGCTTTGCCAAATGGAAAAGTTAAAGGTATAAACACACATTAGATTGTATGAAGTGTCAGCATCAACTGATAATAACATGAGCACGTCAATACAAGCATTAAAGTATGAATACATGTGGCACCAGACAAAAATACCAGAATAAAGTGCAAATAAGTGATACCCAACAAATGTGAACATATAAAAGCTGAGATGCTGGCTGAATAAGAATGTATAAAAATACACAAAAAATGTTTAAATGACTAAACAGATATAAATACACTATTGCACAATTGATTACACATTTACGTTCAGGCTTATTATCAGAGCCTGCATATAACGAATCAAGCCAAGGTATCAGACAAGACAAAAGGTCATCACTCCATCTCCACTAGATACATAGGACATCATGAGTACAGTTAGCACTTGAGACCATACTAAATAGTCGCTGAAAGCAGTCATATATCCAGTGTGAGGGCATGGTGTAATCCTTCATCTGTTCATGGGAAATAAACAGGCAAAAGCCAAATGAAGAAATTGAATCCATATATTCATATCCTGTCTTTAAGACAAACATAATCCTATGTGAAGCAGGACAATTATTTCTGGACGGAATGTAGAATAGAAACCCGGTATGCTGACTCGAATCCTGGGGACGAAAAGTCACCTAATGCAGATGAGTCTTTGATTGTTGATTGGGTTTATCCTGTATATAAAGGTAGCAACTCGTCTGATAAAAGCACACAAAAGAGGCGACCCCAGTCACCGTATGTGGATCCGCCACTATCATGAAAGGTTGATCAGAGAAAACAGCTCAACGCCAGATCTTCGTTCAATCCACGTGGACTTAATGTGTCCAGTTTGTAGATGGTGCGTGCTTCTAATTGAAGCAGAGTTTTATTGCGGTCTCCACCCCTAGGGGGCAATGGGACCTGCGCAATTGGCATGCACCGCAGAGTAGCGAGACTATGCTGTTTCTCTTTAAAGAGACGAGCCACTGGTTGTTGTGTAAAATCTTCCTTGTTATCTGTGTCTGCCAAGGCCTTCCTGATGGCAGACCGGATGGTCTTGCCGATGTAATAAAGCCCACATGGGCACCTGATGAAATAGATCACATATTTTGAATCACAATTCAAAAAATCTTTGATATTAATACGATATCCATGGTGTGGATGTGGATAACTTTTTCCAAGAACCATAAATTGGCAATTAACACATCCCCGGCATTTATGAACCCCCACTGGTCTAGTCAGCCATGACTGTTTTTTGCCATATTTTGAACGTGGATCCGCTTGAGTGAGCAAGTCTCCCAAAGTGCGACCTCGACGATAGCAAAAACGAGGAGGATCCTTAAAATAATGTCCAATTTGCTTATCTTTGGCCAAAATGTGGATGTGTTGTAAAATGCTACGTCGGATGAAGTTTGATGCTGTTGTATAGGTGCTTTTGATATTAAAACGGTTATCGCATACCTTTTTTATTTTTTGGATTTAACAATGTTGCTCTCTGTATATTCCTCGATTTTTCAAGTGGTGTAGGTCATCGGGAAGCGCAAGCCATGTAAAACAGAAAAATAATCTGATGGTGCAGTATATGTGATAATTCGTGAGTTCATATAATATTAAAAAGTCTGTGTGCAAAATACTCACAAACATATAGTGAGTGCTGTTCACAAAAAGGTATTTTTAAATCTTAGCCCACCAAGGATGATTAACACCAGGAGCTTCTGGAGACCTTATATATAAAAGAAACGGACATAGTGCAGACTGGAAGGACAATTTATAAAAGCAGGCAAGTGGTAAGGGATACACTCACATGGTAGTAGATTTAAAAAAGCATTTAGATCCTGCGATCTGGATCTCGGCAAGCGAAGCGTGTGCTCTCTGCCTCCCCTGTGTATCGGCGTGCGTGTCACCGGTGCGTCTCACCGGATCCGGAAACCGGAACTGACGTCATCCGCCTGCAGGGGCTCCACTCGCTTAGGGATCTCTCTGGTCAGCGTCACTCTACGCGTTTCTCCGCATTCGGTTTCTTCAGACTCCTGAAGAAACCGAATGCGGAGAAACGCGTAGAGTGACGCTGACCAGAGAGATCCCTAAGCGAGTGGAGCCCCTGAAGGCGGATGACGTCAGTTCCGGTTTCCGGATCCGGTGAGACGCACCGGTGACACGCACGCCGATACACAGGGGAGGCAGAGAGCACACGCTTCGCTTGCCGAGATCCAGATCGCAGGATCTAAATGCTTTTTTAAATCTACTACCATGTGAGTGTATCCCTTACCACTTGCCTGCTTTTATAAATTGTCCTTCCAGTCTGCACTATGTCCGTTTCTTTTATATATAAGGTCTCCAGAAGCTCCTGGTGTTAATCATCCTTGGTGGGCTAAGATTTAAAGATACCTTTTTGTGAACAGCACTCACTATATGTTTGTGAGTATTTTGCACACAGACTTTTTAATATTAATTGAACTCACGAATTATCACATACTGCACCGACACACTTTATTCGAGCAAATACCCAGTATGTACCTGGCAGATACCTGGAATGCGCCGCTCCTCACCTCTGACAAGCCCCGTTGCATTTGCCTTCCCAGCCTGGGTTCATGCCTGGCTGACGGGCGGCTGATCTGTTAAATGATAATGATTAGGATTTAATAGGCTGCAATGCTTCGCGTGTCTACCAGATGGCATAAATTCATGAATTGTAATGCAGTATATATATATATATATACTGTGCAGTATTGCAGCCAGCGGGAATAAAATGCTTCAATCCCTGCCTTGAAATTACCTCAATGCACTCGGGCAGAAAACAGTCACAAACCTCAATATACCCGGGTATACCCGAATTCGTGGGACTAGCCGAGCTCGAATAAAGTGTGTCGCCAGTGTATACTGCACCATCAGATTATTTTTCTGTTTTACATGGCTTGCGCTTCCCGATGACCTACACCTCTTCAATCTACATGGGATCGTGAGAAGGATCCCCCACTGGGTTATAGCGGCATCCATATTTGTTTGTATTGGTATCACCTTTATATTACTCTTTAACACTGTTTATTACACTGTTTTTTACACCTAGTAAGATGGGGCTTTAGGCAGGTTGTATTTTATTTGGTTATTCTAGAGCGCCACTATTGATAATTTTGTTTGTATCACTTCGATTTTTCAAGTGCCATAGTCACCTCTGCCCCATCATAACCACGTTCCAGAAAGGACTCTTTCATTTCTTCAAGTGCTGCCTCTAATCTCGAAGGTTCTGTGGTAATTCTTATGACCCTCAAGAATTGTGAAAAGGGTGAACCTTTCTTCATGGGTGCCGGATGGTGGCTGGATGCTAAAAGTAGCGTATTTTTATCCGTAGTTTGTCGGTAAAGTCTTGTTGCCAAACGACCATTATCCTTATATACAATTGTATCTAAGAAGGCTACCTCGGGGGTGCTGAAGCACAATGTGAAGCATATAGTAGTGGGTAAACTATTGAGTGTGTCAACAAATGCAAGTAACTCTGCCTCAGAGCCTGACCAAACCAGAAACAAGTCATCTATATAGCTAAAAAACCTAACCAGAGGTTAGAGACTCGCGACATCCATTGTAGCCAGAATGTACTCATCTGCAATATCTGTTAGAGTGGCTAATTGATTAATAAAATCAGTGGTGTCTTTGATATAAGTTCTCATGTTCGAGACCATAGGCTGTAGAAAAAAATCTACATATTGTGAGAGCGGGTGAGTCAATGAACCACATGCTGAAATGATTGGCCTTCCAGGTGGTGCGGTGATAGATTTATGAATTTTGGGAAGAATGTATATGACTGGTATAATGGAATTAGATTGTTTCAAAAAACTGCTAGTCTCTTCGGAGATCCATCTATTTGTCAGGCCAAGATCAAAGATGGTATCAATCTCCCTTTTAAAATTTAATGTGGGATCCGAAGATAACAATTTATAATGTGTAGTAACCCCTAATTGATTGCCAATCTCTTTTCTATAGTACAGTATATGTATGGCATAACCACAACACCACCCCCTTTGTCGGCTGATCTGATGATGATGTCAGTATTTAAACTAAGGGACTTGATAGCCAGATGTTCTTCCCTTGAGAGATTTGAATAACTAGTTTTATAGTTTTTTAATTTAGCCCTTGTGTCCAGTCCCACTAGATTCATAAAAGTGTGTATGCTGTGGTTATGCGTCTGGGGATCAAAAATACTGCGTGGTTTAAATTTATTTTGTTGAGTAACATCACGAACTGTAGTCTCACACGGTGTCCTACTAAAAAAAGTCTTTCAATTTTAATTGTCTATTAAGATGGTATAAACCTACTTCCCAATTGAAGGGATCTTGTTTACATGTAGGTATCAATGATAGGCCTTTGTTAAGTAGGCTGAGTTCAGCAGGTTTAAGAATATACTCAGACATGTTAAACACAATGCACTCTATGTTGCGTGCTTGTTTGAACCTCTGGATATTGTCTGCCGCAATGGATACCTTGTGTTTGTGTCCACTCCTCCTGGTTTTGCGCCTGGTTTGGGAATAGGGGGGGGGGTTTCCTTGCCCTAAAAAAGATGAAGGAACTGCTGTTAAACTTTCTTGACCATCTGACTGATCTGTGTCACTAGTGTTACATGTGCCGCTATTAGCCGTGGTTTTCTTATGTTTAGAAATAAACCTCCTTGATTTATTTTGGTTTGGTTGGGCTCATTAATCCCTAGCAGCCATCTGTACACACGTCTGTCTGTATAGTCAGCCTTTACAACCTTAAGCTTTTCTCTTTTATACTTAATCAGATTTTCTCTCTATATATCAATACTCGTTTGAATTTTGTCCTGCCAATCGACTGATGTATCTGTATCTAAAGTGTCGCCATGTGTTTTAGTAACTATTTCTATATTACTCCTGATCTTGGTCAACTCCTTACTTGATTGGTCAATGACTAAAATCATTAAATCAAAAGAACATTTGTTTAAGATCCCAATCCACTTTTTGCAGAAATTGGGGCCCCCCTGCCAATAGTTGGCTGATTACTAACACGGAAACCCCTAGGGATAAGACCTTCTTTATGATAATGGGAGATGGTAACACCATGCAAGTAGAAGTCAACATCTTTCTTCTTCAATTTAATTAGATCATTAAATACATCCGATGGTTTGTCAGGTCCAAATACAGCTTGTATGTCATCAGTATATCTTATCTATGCAATTTCAGTATCTGAGTAACTCACTGTATCAGAGATACCTGTGAATATACCAGCCACATCATCAGAATCCTCCATAAGTCACCAATGAAAATGTCAATATTAGCAATGAAATGGAACAGTCAATTTTTTGTACCCTGTATGTCCGCAGGGTCAAAAATATATTAGAGGGTGCACTTAGTCCATAATACAATACAATAAATAGATAAGAGCAAGGCACTCCGTCAAGTAGATGAGAGTGGTTGCAAATCCTATATGAACCAAATAAGTAAAAATTCCGTGTTAGTAATCAGCCAACTATTGGCAGGGGGACCCCAATTTCTGCAAAAAGTGGATTGGGATTTTAAACAAATGTTCTTTTGATTTAATGATTTTAGTCATTGAACAATCAAGTAAGGAGTTGACCAAGATCAGGAGTAATATAGAAATAATTACTAAAACACATGGCGACACTTTAGATACAGATACATCAGTCGATTGACAGGACAAAATTCAAACCAGTATTGATATATACAGAGAAAATCTGATTAAGTATAAAAGAGAAAAGCTTAAGGTTGTAAAGGCTGACTATACAGACAGACGTGTGTACAGATGGCTGCTAGGGATTAATGAGCCCAACCAAACCAAAAATAAATTAAGGAGGTTTTTTTCTAAACATAAGAAAACCACGGCTAATAGCGGCACATGTAACACTAGTGACACAGATCAGTCAGATGGTCAAGAAAGTTTAACAGCAGATCCCTCATCTTTTTTAGGGCAAGGAAACCCCCCTCCCCCTATTCCCAAACCAGGCGCAAAACCAGGAGGGGTGGACACAAACACAAGGTATCCATTGCGGCAGACAACATCCAGAGGTTCAAACAAGCACGCAACATAGAGTGCGTTGTGTTTAACATGTCTAAGTATATTCTTAAACCTGCTGAACTCAGCCTACTTAACAAAGGCCTATCATTGATACCTACATGTAAACAAGATCCCTTCAATTGGGAAGTAGATTTATACCGTCTTAATAGACAATTAAAATTGAAAGACTTTTTTAGTAAGACACCGTGTGAAACTACAGTTCGTGATGTTACTCAACAAAATAAAATTAAACCACGCAGTACTTTTGATCCCCACACGCATAACCACAGCATACACACTTTTATGAATCTAGTGGGACTGGACACAAGGGCTAAATTAAAAAACTATAAAACTAGTTATTCAAATCTCTCAAGGGAAGAACATCTGGCTATCAAGTCCCTTAGTTTAAATACTGACATCATCATCAGATCAGCCGACAAAGGGGGTGGTGTTTTGGTTATGCCATACATATACTATAGAAAAGAGATTGGCAATCAATTAGGGGTTACTACACATTATAAATTGTTATCTTCGGATCCCACATTAAACTATAAAAGGGAGATTGATACCATCATTGATCTTGGCCTGACAAATAGATGGATCTCCGACGAGAGTAGCAGTTTTTTGAAACAATCTAATCCCATTATACCAGTCATATACATTCTTCCCAAAATTCATAAATCTATCACCGCACCACCTGGAAGGCCAATCATTTCAGCATGTGGTTCATTGACTCACCCGCTCTCACAATATGTAGATTTTTTTCTACAGCCTATTGTCTCGAACATGAGAACTTATATCAAAGACACCACTGATTTTATTAATCAATTAGCCACTCTAACAGATATTGCAGATGAGTACATTCTGGCTACAATGGATGTCGCGAGTCTCTATTCCAATATTAACCATGCTGAAGGCATTGAAGCTAGCAGAGAACATCATCTGAGTTTCAATGCACCTACTGGCCCTCCTCCTGATTTTTTACTGTTATTGATGGATGTGATTCTACACAAAAATTATTTTAAATTTGAAAATGACTTTTATTTGCAGCTTATTGGTACTGCAATGGGGTCAAACATGGCCCCATCATATGCTAACCTATTAGTGGATTCTTATGAACGTAAATATTTTTTTGAAAATCCATCATGCAGTAAACCTCTGGTTAGGTTTTTTCGCTATATAGATGACTGGTTTCTGGTTTAGTCAGGCTCTGAGGCAGAGTTACTTGCATTTGTTGACACACTCAATAGTTTACCCACTACTATACGCTTCACATTGTGCTTCAGCACCTCCGAGGTAGCCTTCTTAGATACAATTGTATATAAGGATAATGGTCGTTTGGCAACAAGACTTTACCGAAAAACTACGGATAAAAATACGCTACTTTTAGCATCCAGCCACCATCCAACACCCATGAAGAAAGGTTCACCCTTTTCACAATTCTTGAGGGTCATAAGAATTACCACAGAACCTTCGAGATTAGAGGCAGCACTTGAAGAAATGAAAGAGTCCTTTCTGGAACGTGGTTATGATGGGGCAGAGGTGACTATGGCACTTGAAAAATCGAGGAATATACAGAGAGCAACATTGTTAAATCCAAAAAATAAAAAAGTATGCGATAACCGTTTTAATATCAAAAGCACCTATACAACAGCATCAAACTTCATCCGACGTAGCATTTTACAACACACCCACATTTTGGCCAAAGGTAAGCAAATTGGACATTATTTTAAGGATCCTCCTCGTTTTTGCTATCGTCGAGGTCGCAATTTGTGAGACTTGCTCACTCAAGTGGATCCACGTTCAAAATATGGCAAAAAACAGTCATGGCTGACTAGACCAGTGGGGGTTCATAAATGCTGGGTATGTGTTAATTGCCAATTTATGGTTCTTGGAAAAAGTTATCCACATCCACACCATGGATATCGTATTAATATCAAAGATTTTTTGAATTGTGATTCAAAATATGTGATCTATTTCATCAGGTGCCCATGTGGGCTTTATTACATCGGCAAGACCATCCGGTCTGCCATCAGGAAGGCCTTGGCAGACACAGATAACAAGGAAGATTTTACACAACAACCAGTGGCTCGTCTCTTTAAAGAGAAACAGCATAGTCTCGCTACTCTGCGGTGCATGCCAATTGCGCAGGTCCCATTGCCCCCTAGGGGTGGAGACCGCAATAAAGCTCTCCTTCAATTAGAAGCACGCACCATCTACAAACTGGACACATTAAGTCCACGTGGATTGAACGAAGATCTGGCGTTGAGCTGTTTTCTCTGATCAACCTTTCATGATAGTGGCGGATCCACATACGGTGACTGGGGTCGCCTCTTTTGTGTGCTTTTATCGGACGAGTTGCTACCTTTATATACAGGATAAACCCAATCAACAATCAAAGACTCATCTGCATTAGGTGACTTTTCGTCCCCAGGATTCGAGTCAGCATACCGGGTTTCTATTCTACATTCCGTCCAGAAATAATTGTCCTGCTTCACATAGGATTATGTTTGTCTTAAAAACAGGATATGAATTTATGGATTCGATTTCTTCATTTGGCTTTTGCCTGTTTATTTCCCATGAACAGATGAAGGATTACGCCATGTCCTCACACTGGATATATGACTGTTTTCAGCGACTATTTAGTATGGTCTCAAGTGCTAACTGTACTCATGATGTCCTATGTATCTAGTGGAGATGGAGTGATGACCTTTTGTCTTGTCTGATACCTTGGCTTGATTCGTTATATGCAGGCTCTGATAATAAGCCTGAACGTAAATGTGTAATCAATTGTGCAATAGTGTATTTATATCTGTTTAGTCATTTAATCATTTTTTGTGTATTTTTATACATTCTTATTCAGCCAGCATCTCAGCTTTTATATGTTCACATTTGTTGAGTATCACTTATTTGCACTTTATTCTGGTATTTTTGTCTGGTGCCACATTTATTCATACTTTAATGCTTGTATTGACGTGCTCATGTTATTATCAGTTGATGCTGACAGCTTCATACAATATAATGTGTGTGTATACCTTTAATTTTTCCATTTGGCAAAGCAGTCTTCTTAAACAAACTATCTGCTTAACTTGCCATGAGCTCTGCCACTAGTTGTATAACAGTATGATGCTCATTCATTCTTCAAGTATGGCAGAGTGTTGTGAACCGCAATGATCATTATTTATTTATTAACCGGCGATTCGCGCATGCGCAATGGCTCCACTGCTCATTTTTATCATGTACCTTCTCCCTGCACTGCCGGACGACTCGCGCATGCGCAGATAGGCTGTTTGGGCTACAGGCGCCCAGTACTCTATCTGCATCACGCGACGGAATTTAATGAACACATACACAGCTTCCCTTTACTGATACATGTGCAGGGAGTGTGTTCTACGTGTCAGTGACACTTTAGAGGTCTAGTTAACAACTGCTGATCTGACAATAATGGGCTGATCCTGCATTGAGCATGTAAGTTAATCAATTGTATATAATAATGTGGTGCACCTGTTTGTCATGGTTTGGGAAGGTACATATATGTGTTCTATTTCACTCTGTCTGTACATCACCTTGAGAAAGGTCCAGTGTGGAGGACCGAAACGTTGGTTTTTATGTCTCACTAAATACAAAATCTTTTGACTACCTCGTGGAGTACTGCCTCTGATATTCAGTCACACGGTATCGTATTACTTATTTGGTTCATATAGGATTTGCACACACTCTCATCTACTTGACGGAGTGCCTTGCTCTTATCTATTTATTATATACATATATATATATATATATATATATATATATATATATATATATATATATATATATATATATATATGTATATATATATATATATATATATATATATATATGGTGATTAAGGGGTTAATTGATATCAGAATGTAATTGCAATGTATTGGCTATGTATTTTGTTGGCAACGGAGGACACGGATTTTGCTGGCGAGGGGGCTTCTTAGTGATGAGGTGAGTAGAACTTTATTTATTTTATTATGCTACTTAATGTGTTTAATAATGGGCAAATAATCTATTATCCCTATCTGGATAATAGTTATATTGCACATTATTGTACTGTATGTGTTGTGGGGGGAGGGGGGGATTGATGTATTTAATGTATAGGACATGTTTTTTTTTTTTACATACAGGGTTGTTTCCTCAGGTCTGCGGGGGACCTATGGAGACCACCTGCGGTCTCCTCGGGCTTCTCATGGGTAAACAGCTGCCGGTTCCACGGTGGACACCTGCGGGGAAGAACTGGTGGCCCACATCTGTGGGGGCACCGCGGACCTGTAGGGACCACCCATGGGTCCCCAGACCCCCGTGGGAACCACCCGAGGCCCCTCAGACACCTGTGGGTCAGACCTGGGGCCCCCCAGAAAGCCGCAGGCCTACCCGTGGGGACCCCATTGTGGCAAACGGTGACCCGCGGAGACCACCTGGTGGACCATGGCGCCTGGTGGGTACCACCCACAGGCCTCCAAACCATGTTTGAAACATGGTGCTGGGCTACTGTAGGTCTGTGAGGTGACCCATCAGGCCCACCGGGGACTCCCGTGGGCCTGGGGTATTAACCCTGTATGTAAAATAATAAATCATGTATTTATGAGGGGGCACAGCAGGTGGGCTATGTATTTATTAAATATAATGATGTTTATTGTGGGGCTGTGTATTGTTTTTATTGTGGGTACTGGGGGTGGGGGAAGGGGGTATTCACCCCAAGGGTATGTGGGTAGGCCTTCCGGCTGGGTAGTGTGTGAGGATGGTTAGGCCTCATGGGGTGGGGGGGAAGTGGGGGAGATTATGTAGGCCTCCCGAGTGGTGGGTGAGGGTGGGTTAACCCCTTAATGACTGTAGCAGTTAATAACCGCTATGTTGATTAAGGGGTTAGGGGACATTACATTGGCTGTTTTATTCTTAGTTATGTTTTGCAGCATCATAGGGGGCATGGACGGTGATGAAGATGAGGATGGCCTTCATCGTGGCAGCCGGAGATGGGTGAGTGCAATATGTATTTATTGTTTTTATTGTTCTTTATGTATTTAAAATGGGCAAATGCACTATTATCCATATGTGGATAATAGTAATTTTGCATATTACTGTACTGTACTGTATGTGTTAGGTGGGGGGTGTATTTATTGTAAAGTATTTGTGTTGTTGGATTTTTTTGGGGGGGCACAGAATTGGTACTGCAGGCCTGCGGGGAACACCCGAGGGCCACCGCCATCCTCTAGTATCATTGCTGTGCATCACAAAAATGTAATATATGTAATGGGAGTATAGGGGTTGTTGGGGGCACAGGGGGTGTATGTTGTTTATTGCAATGTTTATTGGGGGCAATTGTCCCCAATAAAAATGCTATTATGCCTTAACTCCTTCATTGCCTTAGCGGCTATCCGCTATGGTAATGAAGCAGCATTAATGTATTTTAATAATATTGTGCGGGAGCAGGGTGTCCCCTGAGCTGAACCGCATTGATTTGTGGCTCAGGAACCCCCTGCTTCCCGAGTTACAGGCCCCCGGTATGGGGCATCGGAGGCCAATGACGCCGTCATCTTTATTGCGTCCAAGACACGACGTGGGCTCTATAAAGATGGCGGCGACACTGGCACCCGATGACACATACTGGGGCCTGTAACTCGGGAAGCAGGGGGTCCCTGATCCACAAATCAATGCAGTTTTGCTCAGGGGACCCCCTGCTCCTGCACACTATTATTAATACATTAATGCTGCTTCATTACCATAGCAGATAGCCGCAAAGGTAAGGAATGACTGTTTATTTATATGTTTGTTTTACTCATAGTGTAGATGTGCAGAGGGTCTCTGGAGCTTAACTGCTTTGGTTTTAGGTCCGGGGACCCCCTGCTTCCCGAGATACAGGCCCCTTTATGGGGTGCCGGTATCCCTCTGCTTTGTTTACATTCCGCGGTCACGTGATCGGGACATTTAAATGCAGAGGGAAACCGGCACCTCATAAAGGGGTCTGTATCTCGGGAAGCAGGGGGTCCCCGGACCTGAAACCAATGCGGTTCAGCTCCGGAGACCCTCTGCACATGTACACTATGAGTAAAAATTGTTTTTATATATTTTTATTTTGCCGATGTTTGCACAGAGTGAGTGGCAGATCTCTCTCTGCTGCAAACACATATCGGCAGAAACAGCGTATCGCCAGGTTATCGGGAGACAGACTGTTTCGCCACCGGCTAATCGGCGTTTTGCTTTCGCAGTGATTCGCCAGGGATTCGGCCCTTATTGCATACTGCGAGGGCAAATCGCCAAAATCATGCCGATAGTGAACACTTGCGGAGAGCACTTTTTCGGCACTTACTGCATGAGGCCCTTAGTCTCTAACCCTTAACATTAGGCCTCAGGTATTGGATAATAATTACCTGGACCCAATTACCTCTTGCCAGCTCACGTGGGAAGCAGGAGGGTACCCGCAGGTGGTTGGCACATGTGCACATCCCTCCAGTCAGAGTCCCATTTCCCGAGCCCCACACTAAAGTTGGCGTCTCAAAGTCTGCCATCTGGGAATCTGGGCTGGGGAACTCTGACCAGAGGTGTGAAGTATGGAACTTAACGTAAACAGCCATGTCCTGCTCTTTCTCCACTCAATCTGGGGGAGTGAGCCTTTGTTCGGAGCTTGCTCCTCAGACTGCCAGGCGCCCTCTGGCCATTAGCATACCTTATGGGCCAGTAAATTTTGCGGGCTTTACAGTAGGCAGAGAAATACAGTAAAAGACAGGGGTGCCCAATGCTACATCAAATTGACAAAACATATATGGCAATGAGTATAAAGTTTAAATACTTGAATAATAATGGTAATTACTTGTTTTTTTAGTTAAACCCATTGGCCAAAGCATCGTAAGCCTCCATACCAAACGTCAAGGTAAACCAAAAATGCAGGTCCTAACACTAAAACTGTGAACCCTTCCTGTTACCTCTGTATGAGGGGAAGCAACAGCAGTGAGTCTTGTCCTTTCAGTCCCATTTCCCGAGCCCCACACTAAAAAGTTGGCGTCTCAAAGTTTACCATCTGGGAATCTGGGCCGCAAAACTCTGACCAGAGGTGTGAAGTATGGTACTTAACTTAAACAGCCATGTCCTTCTCTTTCTCCACTCAATCTGGGGGAGTGAGCCTTTGTTTGGAGCTTGCGCCTCAGACAGACGGGCGCCCTCTGGCCATTAGAATACCTTATGGGCCAGTAAATTTTGCGGGCTTTACAGTAGGCAGAGAAATACAGTAAGCCTATAACAATTTATACATACAGTAGCGGCCGCCATTAGCCTCATGCAGCCGTAGCGGCGCAATCCTGATAACCGCGGGCAGCTGCAGTATGTTTTTTTTTTGTCCGGAGTGTATTGCGGTATTTTAGCGCTCGTAATATTAGCATTTTATTAGCGCTGTCTGCAATACTGCAATACCGTCTAAAAACTCAGGGGGCGTTCGCGAGCTGTTGTCTTCGAAGTCTAATACTTTAGCAGTTCAACCTACGTCAGTACACAGTTTGCGTGTGCGCGCGCAGTAATTGTAAATTTGCATATTTATACATGCATTTGCAGGGCTGTATGTCTCATTTGAAAATTGTTGCAACGCATAGGCGTGTACAGTACTGTAACAGTATCACATTTCGACATATACTGTACAGCGCTCTCCCCTCACTCGCCCCCGCACACACACAGGATAATGTACTGCACTGCAGGGTATTTCAACTTCTTATCTTCTCTACAGTGCAGTACACCTCTCCCACACCATTCCTTTGAATGTGTGTCTTTCTGGTTTCAATCACATTCCTGCTTGATAGCTGATGATTACTGCGCATGCACCTGTAAATTCACTACTGCTTGCTTGCGAAGTTCAAGAGTAAGTGACCAAAAAAAATATATATATATATTTATTTTTTCCCCTTCATTTTTTATTTTTATTTTCTCCACAAGCCTGCATAAACCATCTTGATATTACGACATTCAATCTGTGCTGTAGCTTTTGACTGCAACACTGTGCATTTGACTGCACATGGTTGATTTGTGTGCTTTTTATGTACAGTACTGTATTTGGGGGTGCAGGGATCAAATTATTATGATGACCTGCCTTTTGAAAATATGCAATTTCTTTGAACTGCAGTACAACTAATGTAATCCTTCATGCAGCTGTACCCTGTACCCCCCTCCCCCACGAACACACACAAGGCTCGCTCAAGGATTTGAAACTCTTATCTACAGAGTCATTCAGTTTCTGAAGCTTGCCATTGTGTTTTTAATCTGTCCCTAGCCGAGGATCACGTCTCTATGCGCCTGCGTGTAATCCTCTTTGGGATGGGAGCTAGCTGATTTCTGCGCATGACTCACCCATCCCCCCTCCCAACCCTTTGAGACTTTGTTTACGGTAAGGCTTTGGAAAATCCCATCTCGAATTTGATATAAATCTGATTTGCACAGCACTGTGAGAATAGAGAGTTTAAAAAAACATTATCTGATTCTTGTTGTTGATGCAGTAAATTACCACTTTTTGTCATTCTTTTTCTTTGGTGTAGGTGTGTGTGGGGGGGGGGGGTTGTTGTCAATGATTATGATTATCATGAATGTAAATAAATATTTATTTTATTTTATCAGGAAAAAAAAAACAAATATTAAAATAATCATGAATAATACAAAATGCAGTCTTTATTAAGTTCTTCTGTCAGATGGAAGAAATTGAGGGCTGGTGGATAATCATATATAATGCACATTGATAATAATATTAATTAATAATATATAATAATATATATATATAGTAATATAATTTTCCTGTCTTTATCTTCATCCTCATTCTATGTACAGTACAGTAGTTCATTGAGAGAGGAGAGGTTTTGTGTACATCATGACTGCAGTTTAGATACTGTACACTTAACTGTACAAACAGTTCACAGACTATACACGATAACCTCCCCTCTCCCCCAGTCCATCCTTTTTTTCTGAAAACACAAGAAAACAAAAAATTAGTGCAGTTATGTGCATACTGTATTATGGCATTGTGTGCTGTGTAGTACTGTCAAATTAGTCTTTACTGGAACTACTGTATACTGTGACTACTGTTAAATACTTTGTAACCACATGGTCTGGCTCTCTCTGGAAAGAAAAAAATTGAGCAGTTACAGTAGGTGCATACTGTATTATGGCATTGTGTACTGTATAGCTACTCCATATTGGACAACAGTATGCAGTTAGTACTGTCAAACTAGTATATACTGCAACTACTGTATACTCTAACTACTAGGAAAGAAAAAATCTGTGCCATACTTACTTGTATCATACTGTACTTACAATACTACAGTACAGTACTATACCATACTACCTTCCTGATGCTTGCCAATTACGCGCGATAACAATGGGCAAAACAGTCGCAATATGGTCAATATATTATTGCAGCGTTCCACGGTGAGTACATCGTTCCAAAAACTCAGTATGCCTTGCGCCAACTCATCCTTTTTGGAGGGTTTCACGACTTTTCGGATATGGTCCTTCAACTGCTGCCAGACCATTTCGATCGGATTGAAGGGGGAAAAAAAGGACAATTAGTTAAAGAGATACAGTACACAGTAAAAACAGTGGGAAAAAATGAGACACGGTTACCGCACTTACTCCGCTGGCGTCTTCACCCAGTTGATATCGCGCTCAAGGATATGCGCTGTTGAACCGGTGTGCTACGGATCGTTGTCCTGGTAGAAACGGTAACCATCCGGGAACTCACGTGTGATGAATTCCACAATCTCAGGCACAATTTTCTCTTGAAAGAAAGCTTTATTCATGATTCCAATAACAAGAAAAGAAAAGTGCTCAAAAAACTGCACACTAGTACAGTACAGTGCGTAAGGCAAAAGAGTGTGACATACATTTTACTGTACCTCAAAGATGACGATGCATCCTGGTCCACACCTAGAGATGGCACCCCACACATGCATCTTCACTGGGGGTTTTGGACGCGGCTTCATAGATATGCAACCTTTTTTGTGGAATGCAAAGGTGGCAAATCTCTACAGCGAAACAGTAGACTCTTCAGTGAAGATGCAATCCTGGAAAGTTTCTCCACTGTCGATCCATGCCTGGGCCTGGACCACTCTCTTGATTTTGTTAACGTCCGTTATCATAGGGTACACTCTGTAATGACAAGGAATAAATAATTTTAGAGGTACAGTACAGTTTCTTAAACAACACTTTTACCTCCTGTACTGTCCAGTAATAACCTCACATGTCCATATTTCCATCCAATTCTGCGTCTCATCTTCTTTATGCTGGTCTCGGATACAGTGAGATTGTGATTTTGCTGCAGAGTGTATTTGACCCTTAATGCACTCTTCTCATCATTCTCCTCATTTATTTTGTCGACCAGAAGAGTTGTCTCCCTACAATATACAGAAAAACAACAATCCGGTAAGTTACCGTGCAGTAGGCCACAAGCACAGCACATCATTTGCAGTAAAAATAGTATACAATAAATATACCGAAATAACTATAAAATTGGAGAGATCTACACAATATATTGTTCTATTAATATGCTGCAATATAAACAATATATATACTGTTATTATATAAATATACCAAAATAACTATAAAATTAGAGATATCTACACAATATATTGTTCTATTAATATGCAGCAATATAAAATATATATATATATATATATACTGTAGTTATATAAATATACCTAAATAACTATAAGTTTAGAGAGATCTACACAATATATTGTTCTATTAATATGCAGCAATATAAACAATATATACTGTATACTGTTGTTATATAAATATACCGAAATAACTATAAAATTAGAGAGATCTACACAATATATTGTTCTATTAATATGCAGACAAGGCTCAGTTTAAGCACATCCAGTGAGACTCATACACGGTACAGTGCCTAAATATATATGTATAAATGTCTAATAAGTAAAATGGTCTTTTAGTTTGACATTTTTGGCCAAAATTATTGTAAGCCCCTGAGCCAACGGCACGGCAGACCACATATCAGGGGTCCCTAACGCTAATATAAATTCTTAATAACCTGTATAATAACAGGAAGAATGATTTATAGTAAATCTGTCAATATTAGTTGCAAAGTTCTAAGTCTGACTGAAGCTTTTATTAACCTGTACATTACCAGGAAAAGCACTCTGTATTAGAAATGTCACAGCCAAACTGCAAGCAGGCAAGTTCCCCTGAGTGGAAGATGCTATGGAGTGAGCCCATAACCATTTAAATGTGGGAGGGGGTGAGCTTCAATTAGGTAGGAGGTTGCCACCCTCCAATCAGCCATGACTAGCTGGACAAGAATTGTAAAACATACTGGACACCTAACAAGCTCCTATCGAACCCCCAAAATAACCACAACATATATATAAGCATATGAGTGTCACAGAGGAGTGCTACTGAGCATGGCAATATATATTTAAAACCAGAGACAGAACATAAAACAAAGACAAGGCTCAGTTTTAGCACATCCAGTGAGACTCATACACGGTACAGTGCCTAAATATATATGTATAAATATCTAATAAGTAAAATGGTCTTTTAGTTTGACATTTTTGGCCAAAATTTTGTAAGCCCCTGAGCCAACGGCACGGCAGACCACATATCAGGGGTCCCTAATGCTAATATAAATTCTTAATAACCTGTATAATAACAGGAAGAATGATTTATAGTAAATCTGTCAATATTAGTTGCAAAGTTCTAAGTCTGACTGAAGCTTTTATTAACCTGTACTTTACCAGGAAAAGCACTCTGTATTAGAGATGTCACAGCCAAACTGCAAGCATGCAAGTTCCCCTGAGTGGAAGATGCTATGGAGTGAGCCCATAACCATTTAAATGTGGGAGGGGTGAGCTTCAATTAGGTAGGACGTTGCCACCCTCCAATCAGCCATGACTAGCTGGACAAGAATTGTAAAACATACTGGACACCTAACAAGCTCCTATCGAACCCCCAAAATAACCACAACATATATATAAGCATATGAGTGTCACAGAGGAGTGCTACTGAGCATGGCAATATATATTTAAAACCAGAGACAGAACATAAAACACAGACAAGGCTCAGTTTTAGCACATCAGTGAGACTCGTACACGGTACAGTGCCTAAATATATATGTATAAATATCTAATAAGTAAAATGGTCTTTTAGTTTGACATTTTTGGCCAAAATTGTTGTAAGCCCCTGAGCCAAAGGCACGGCAGACCACATATCAGGGGTCCCTAATGCTAATATAAATTCTTAATAACCTGTATAATAACAGGAAGAATGATTTATAGTAAATCTGTCAATATTAGTTGCAAAGTTCTAAGTCTGACTGAAGCTTTTATTAACCTGTACATTACCAGGAAAAGCACTCTGTATTAGAGATGTCACAGCCAAACTGCAAGCAGGCAAGTTTCCCTGAGTGGAAGATGCTATGGAGTGAGCCCATAACCATTTAAATGTGGGAGGGGGTGAGCTTCAATTAGGTAGGAGGTTGCCACCCTCCAATCAGCCATGACTAGCTGGACAAGAATTGTAAAACATACTGGACACCTAACAAGCTCATATCGAACCCCCAAAATAACCACAACATATATATAAGCATATGAGTGTCACAGAGGAGTGCTACTGAGCATGGCAATATATATTTAAAACCAGAGACAGAACATAAAACACAGACAAGGCTCAGTTTTAGCACATCCAGTGAGACTCATACACGGTACAGTGCTTAAATATATATGTATAAATATCTAATAAGTATGTAAGTATGTAATTGTCTGTGTTTTATGTTCTGTCTCTGGTTTTAAATATATATTGCCATGCTCAGTAGCACTCCTCTGTGACACTCATATGCTTATATATATGTTGTGGTTATTTTGGGGGTTCGATAGGAGCTTGTTAGGTGTTCAGTATGTTCTATTAATATGCACCAGGGTAAAGGGGGGAGGGAAAGAGAACGGGAAGAGGGAATCCTAGCTACTGCCTTGGACACAGGTGCTACAATCAGGGGAAATGACTGAACAACAACTAAGGAGAAAAGGACCCCTATGGTGATAGCACTCAGCGGCTGGTGATACTGATAACTGATGAGCCTGATAGAGACAATTGTAACGTGTGTAATGGTGGATAACTTAAAAACAATTTTAATTGGAGAAATCCTCAAATAAAATAAAGTTATGTGGATAACCCTCTGTGTGAGGTAATCCTAAACAAATGGCGAAAGTTAAAAATGGAGATAAGGGGTAGGGTTATTTAGTCCTATTGGTATAATAGGTGCTCCATAAATGGCTTCACTATCTAAGGTAAGTGTACATATGTACAGTGATAGAGTCTGCTGGTAATCCCAATGGTAAGTGGGATATATGGTGTGTGAGTGATAGTGCTGTAATAGTACCTAAACACTTCGATTTTAGACCAAAGATAAAGTCTGATTAACACACACAGCAAGTATAAGTGACTCAAAAGTTAAACAGGATAATTGGAACCAAGGTTGCACATATGATAACTAATAGTAAAAGAACCTAGAGCTAAATAAATTCTCTAAATCCAGAGCTGCGAGTCAGACAGGTTTGCAGGCAATAAGTGTCTGCCAAGGTGTCTAATGACAACGTCTTGTGCCCGGAGCCCTTTCTGGTGCTATTGGTATGGAATGATAAGATCAAATATACTCTTTGCAACAGATATGAGCCGGTACATACACTGTACAAATGAAATAGTGAAGGCATAAATGGCAGACAACACACAAACACTGCGTAGCTGGACAATGTAGCAGACCAGTTGTGTCTGTAACAGTGTCTCAGACTGCTAAGTCTTACACTGTGCTGACACTAGATACAAAGTGTATCAATTGCCCCTATGGCAAGTGTATCGCTTAGTTCCCCCCTCCTAGAGACATAGACACTGAAAGTCTGTGTACCGGACGAACCCTCCACAAGGGAAGGAGTACTGTAGTTTGCAGCGGTATGCGGAAGTGACGGACCGGAGAGTCTCGGAAGGCGTCACCTGTGACATCAGTACGTCTGTGGCCGACGTACGTTTCGCTGGAAAGCTTTGTCGAGGCTTAAGGGAAACCCTCCAACTACCTGCTATTTAAGGTAGTATGCATCTACCTGATTGGTGGATGTTTAATGGATGCATATTGGCGCCAAAGTGCCTGATTGGGCATGATGTAGGAATGAGTGTGTGTGAACATAGAGGGAATAACAAACACCAAGGACCTCTAGTGGTGGGTATAGGGAACTCAGAGAAGTAACAATGGGGCAGCATAGGATAACATTGACCGTACATAGGGAATAAAGGTCAGATGAAGGGATAAAATACAAATCCCTCATTAAGACCTTGGGGGGAAAGTGTGCCTAGTGTGTATATCCATCTTGACTCCTTTTGGAGTAGGATCTCATCCCAGTCACCCTTTCTGGGGCCAAGTGAATATTGATCTATGCCCGCAAATGTCAGGTCATTGCTGTCCCCATTGTGATGTTCCAGAACATGTCTGGCTACCGGTGTGTCCTGCTGGTTGCGAATGGTGCAAAGGTGTTCAAGTACGCGGAGCCTAAAAGGACATCTGGTTTTTCCTACATATATCTTTTGACAGATGCAGGTCACTAGATAGATAACACCAGAGGATCTACAGTTAATAAATCTCCTGATGTCAAATGTCCTAGTGTTGTTCCAGTTTTGGAAAGTCTTTGTACTTTTTATTGATTTGTAAGCTTTGCAATTATGGCAACTAAGCAACCAACTGGTTTGTCTGGCAGCCAGGTATTCAGACTCTTATCACCTTCAAAATGACTACTAACTAGATGATCACGGAGGTTTTTGCCCTTCTAGGTGTCATTTCTGTGTATGATTTAAGTATGGGGTAACAACAAAACAGCAAGAACCCCAAGGAGAGCACTCACACACTAGTGTATATAATCAGGTGTACCAAAGACCATGTGGTGATGGGGAGGAGTGAGTGAACTGTAAAAATATAAATCTTTATTTGAGTCGTAACTCAGAGCGATAAAATGGGGAAAACGCTGTGGGTCAAGTGAGTTACTATTATGAGCCAGTGTACAGCGAATTAAAATTGGACGAATGGACCAGGGTAACAGTCCATGTGCTATCTAAACTCCTATATTAACCACTACTGATGTAGACAACTGCCTATGTCAGTGTAGGCCCCACCATAGTATGTGGTAGGGGATAACACTGATGTCCTACAGTAAGGATAAGGCCAAATACATGCTGAGGTAGATAGTCACAGTGAATAGCTATAAGCCTAGTAGCGAATGAGCAGTGCGTATTAGTAGTTATCTAAACAGTACACTAGTAGTGTCTGTTAACATGTTTGATTCCCAATAATGGGGTACCGTGTGTAGGTGGTAATATAGGGTCTAGGCTCCTAGGTCCTTGTTATTGCCACCACAGTAAATGGTGTGATGGTGATCTACAGCAGGGACATATGCAGATATCCACACAGGTAAGTATCAAGGTGAGTATCTGTACGGCAAAGTGATCAATAGGTCATAGATGTATTAATAATGACTCCATGATTGCACATACAGTGCCAGTTCACATGCATAGGGACCGTAAATTGCCCTACCTGTATGGAGGCAGTATGGAATGCAGAATCTAATACCTCTAATAACATGGCCGTGCACCGTCAGCTGGAGACCGGGTGCCCAAATGTAACAGCCAGGGGTGCGCTCGTTGTTTAGATAGCTATTAACAGAATATTTTAGTGGCAGAGCTCCATTTCGGAGCCTGATGGGGATAGGAAGCGCTCCGACCGCAAGCGCATGTCCCGCCCCTCTGACGCGATGACATCATCAATCGCCGACGTACGTTTTGCTTGACAAAGCAGTACTAGCGAAATGTACGTCGGCAATTGATGATGTCATCGCGTCAGAGGGGCGGGACATGCGCTTGCGGTCGGAGCGCTTCCTATCCCCAGCAGGCTCCGAAATGGAGCTCTGCCACTAAAATATTCTGTTAATAGCTATCTAAACCACGAGCGCACCCCTGGCTGTTACATTTGGGCACCCGGTCTCCAGCTGACGGTGCACGGCCATATTATTAGAGGTATGCTCGTGTACACAGGACGAATGAATCCCGTGATTCCTCCATGGTTCATGTTAACAGGCACTACTTGTGTACTATAGTAGCACTATCAACCTTGCTCTCTACACTGTATGGATGCACACATGACTATATGATTCATGTTTACAGGCACGACTAGTGCACTGTAGTAGCAGCTACTGATTCTACACCTCATGCAAACACACATGACTATACGATTCATGTTAACAGGCACGACTTGTGCACTGTTCAGCAGCTACTGATTCTGCATTCCATACTGCCTCCATACAGGTAGGGCAATTTACGGTCCCTATGCATGTGAACTGGCACTGTATGTGCAATCATGGAGTCATTATTGATACATCTATGACCTATTGATCACTGGGCCGTACAGATACTCACCTTGATACTTACCTGTGTGGATATCTGCATATGTCCCTGCTGTAGATCACCATCACACCATTTACTTTGGTGGCAATAACAAGAACCTAGGAGTCTAGACCCTATATTACCACCTACACACGGTACCCCATTATTGGGAATCAAACATGTTAACAGACACTACTAGTGTACTGTTTAGATAACTACTAATACGCACTGTATACAGCATGTATTTGGCCTTATCCTTACTATAGGACATCAGTGTTATCCCCTACCACATACTATGGTGGGGCCTACACTGACATAGGCAGTTGTCTACATCAGTAGTGGTTAATATAAGAGTTTAGATAGCACATGGACTGTTACCCTGGTCCATTCGTCCAATTTTAATTCGCTGTATACTGGCTCTTAATAGTATCTCACTTGACCATAAGCGTTTTCCCCATTTTATCGCTCTGAGTTACGACTCAAATACAGATTTATATTTTTACAGTTCACTCACTCCTCCCCATCACCACATGGTCTTTGGTACACCTGATTATATACACTAGTGTGTGAGTGCTCTCCTTGGGGTTCTTGCTCTTTTGTTGTTACCCTATCTGTTTATCCCCTGATAGTAGCACCTCCACTCCACATACATCCAGCCAGCAGTAGCGAGGGTTCCCTTCCCCCCCCCCCTCTCCCTCTAGTTCGGTTATGATTTAAGTATGTCATGTAGATCAGAGTCTGATTGCAGAATGTGCCAATGTGTCTGGAAATTTTTTCTGGCCTGTTCCCATTTGGAGTTGTATGTGCCAATGAACCTAAAGGAGTTTGGTATTGGTGCATGGATTTTATCTCTCAGTAGAGTTTCTCTTGGAGTGCTTTTAGCTCTTTTGTAAGCCCCCTTAATACTGTTCTTGCTGTAGCCACGTGTATAGAATCTTTCCTTCATAAGTACAGCTTGTTTTTCAAACTCTAAAGATGTGGTACAGTTCCTTCTAATGTGAAGGAACTGACCAACATGAATGTTCGTGATGAGGTTGGGGGGGGGGGTGGCTATTAGCTCTGAGGATACTATTGGTAGCGGTTGTCTTTCTAAAAGTGGTAGATGTTAAGTATCCATTTTCTGTAATTGAAATTTTTAGGTCCAGAAAGGAGATCTCTCTCGGACCAATTTCAGAGGTGAGTTTCAAGTTGTTCGTGTTAGTGTTCAGTATGGTAATGAACTCTAACAGTAGTTTCTCTGTACCGTTCCAGAGTAAGATGATGTCATCTATATACCTATACCACATTTGTATGTGGTTGGTATAGTGTTCCATGTTCTCAGAGAAGACTACTTCAGCTTCCCACCAGCCCAGGTACAAATTAGCATAAGATGGGACACATTTCGTGCCCATTGCTGTGCCCTGGGTCTGGTGGTAGAGTATTTTGTTGAACCAGAAGTAGTTCTTGGTTAAAACAAAGTTAAGCAACTTGAGAACAAACTCATTGTGATTTACCAGATGAGTACCTCAAGTTTTAAGAAAATAGGATATAGCAGACAACCCGACTGTATGGGGTATGCTGGTATATAGCCCTTCTACATCCAGGGACACCAAGATTGTATCTGCAGTAACATTGATGTCCTCTATTTTACAGAGGATATCTTTGGTGTCCCTAAGATGCGATGGAAGGGCTACAACAAATGGTCTTAATATACAATTGACGTAATCACTGGCATTTTCAGTCAAGCTCCCTATGCCCGAGACAATCAGTCGTCCCGGTGGTGGTGTCTTACCCTTATGTATCTTGGGTAGACTGTATAGAGTGGCAATTTTGGGATGTTTGACTAGAATGAAGTCTTTCTCTTTGTCAGAAATTACTTTGTCTAATATACCATTGTTAAGTATCTCACTGAGTTCCAGATTGTAGCTGGCGGTGGGGTCAGTTTTGAGGATTGAATAGCAGGCCCTGTCCGATAGAAGTCGCTGATTTTCTGTCACATAATCTTTGCTTCTGAGGATGACCACATTGCCCCCTTTGTCTGAGGGCTATATGGTGATGGTTTTGTCCTGGCCAAGTTCTTTGAGAGCTAATCTTTCACCACTATTGAGATTGTCAAATAGATTTCGTGCAGATGTGTTTAGATATTCAAGATCTTTAGTGACCAGATTAACAAATACTCCAATGCTTGAGCTTAAGTCAAGGGAGGGCATAAATTTAGATTTCGGTCTTAGAGTTGTAAAGGGGCCCTCACCTAGTGGTATATCTGACATTATCATAAGTTCCATCAGGGTATCTAAGTTTTGCCTGCTCATAAGGTCCATAGGGTCAAGGCCTAGATCGTCTGTGATCCTATCATCTCTTCGCTTAAACATCTTATGTAGGAGTAGTTTTCTTGCGAATAAATTTAGGTCTTTGACCCATTCAAATATATATCGAAGTGGCCTGAGGGTGAAAATGATAGTCCCTTTGATAGAACACTGAGATGGTTATTGTTTAACTCAAAGTCTGAAAGATTTATGATTTGGCTCTCATAAGATACACGGTCAGTTTTAGACATATCCGCCTCGGTTAGTAACGTCTCCTGCTCCTGTACCTCCTGGTTTGCCAGTCTCACCTGTTTTTTCCTTGCCCTCTTGCACCCCCTCCTGGTCTTCATCTTCCTCTGTATGAGGTTTGAGGCCCAGTTGCCTCTAAAAAAGGATAAGATTCCTGAAATCTAGTTTGCATATGATGTTTGGTATGTTTGGGGGTTTCTTCTTCAATGTCTGAGATTTCGTACTCAGTTGAGGTTTCTAATGTATCGTGAGGTGTGGTAACAGTGTTTCATTTTTTGGAGTGATATTTGTAAATATGCCCTTCTTTGAAATCTTTTTTGTCCCTCTGATACTTTTTTATTTTCTCTCTTTCAGGTCCCGTGTAAATTTGTCTACATTCGATTGCAGTTTTTTCTCTAAGTCTAGAAATTCTGAATGTGTTTTCCACTGTTCAGCTTCGACCATCAATAAATCAACTTTCGTGTTTTGTTGTTGTAATTATTTGGTTTGATAGTCTATTAGTAACTGTATAAGTATTATAGAACATTTGCTCAGAATGGCATCCCACTCTTTCATGAAGTGCTCATCTGTAATGTTATTTGTAGGTGCTAAATTACTTCTAAGACCACGTGGGATTATGTCTTCTGAAATGTATGTCTCAAAACTGAACACCTCCCACCATAGTTTGATTTGTTTTTTAAAGTGGAAATCTAGATCTTGGAAAAAATCTTTGATATTTACTACAGGAGTCTGGCCTGGGACATCAGTATCACCCGAATTGGTGTTGAAAAAATCTTTGGCCTCAGTTTGCCAATTAGTCAGATTCGGTTTGGTAGATAAAAAGCCTGTCATAGTATTAGGCGTGCAAAGGGGAGAAGGAGCAGAGGGGAGAAGGAGCAAGAGATACTCCAATGAATTATAAACCAGGGTAAGGGGGGGAGGGAAAGGGAACGGCAAGAGGGAACGGGAAGAGGGAACCCTCACTACTGCCTTGGACACAGGTGCTACAATCAGGGGAAATGACTGAACAACAACTAAGGAGAAAAGGACCCCTATGGTGATAGCACTCAGCGGCTGGTGATACTGATAACTGATGAGCCTGATAGAGACAATTGTAACGTGTGTAATGGTGGATAACTTAAAAACAATTTTAATTGGAGAAATTTATGTGGATAACCCTCTGTGTGAGGTAATCCTAAACAAATGGCGAAAGTTAAAAATGGAGATAAGGGGTAGGGTTATTTAGTCCTATTGGTATAATAGGTGCTCCATAAATGGCTTCACTATCTAAGGTAAGTGTACATATGTACAGTGATAGAGTCTGCTGGTAATCCCAATGGTAAGTGGGATATATGGTGTGTGAGTGATAGTGCTGTAATAGTACCTAAACACTTCGATTTTAGACCAAAGATAAAGTCTGATTAACACACACAGCAAGTATAAGTGACTCAAAAGTCAAACAGGAAAATTGGAACCAAGGTTGCACATATGATAACTAATAGTAAAAGAACCTAGAGCTAAATAAATTCTCTAAATCCAGAGCTGCGAGTCAGACAGATTTGCAGGCAATAAGTATCTGCCAAGGTGTCTAATGACAACGTCTTGTGCCCAGAGCCCTTTCTGGTGCTATTGGTATGGAATGATAAGATCAAATATAATCTTTGCAACAGATATGAGCCGGTATATACACTGTACAAATGAAATAGTGAAGGCATAAATGGCAGACAGCACACAAACACTGCGTAGCTGGACAATGTAGCAGACCAGTGTCTACCCAATGTAGCAGACTTTGAGTTAAACAATAACCATCTCAGTGTTCTATCATAGGGACTATCATTTTCACCCTCAGGCCACTTCAATGTATTCGAATGGGTCAAAGACCTAAATTTATTCGCAAGAAAACTACTCCTACATAAAATGTTTAAGCGAAGAGATGATAGGATTACAGACAATCTAGGCCTTGACCCTATGAACCTTATGAGCAGGCAAAACTTAGATACCCTGATGGAACTTATGATAATGTCAGATATACCACTAGGTGAGGGCCCCTTTACAACTCTAAGACCGAAATCTAAATTTATGCCCTCCCTTGACTTAAGCTCAAGCATTGGAGTATTTGTTAATCTGGTCACTAAAGATCTTGAATATCTAAACACATCTGCACGAAATCTATTTGACAATCTCAATAGTGGTGAAAGATTAGCTCTCAAAGAACTTGGCCAGGACAAAACCATCACCATAAAGCCCTCAGACAAAGGGGGCAATGTGGTCATCCTCAGAAGCAAAGATTACTGTATATGACTGAAAATCAGCGACTTCTATCGGACAGGGCCTGCTATTCAATCCTCAAAACTGACCCCACCGCCAGCTACAATCTGGAACTCAGTGAGATACTTAACAATGGTATATTAGACAAAGTAATTTCTGACAAAGAGAAAGACTTCATTCTAGTCAAACATCCCAAAATTGCCACTCTATACAGTCTACCCAAGATACATAAGGGTAAGACACCACCACCGGGACGACCTATTGTCTCGGGCATAGGGAGCATGAGTGAAAATTCAAGTGATTACGTTGATTGTATATTAAGACCATTTGTTGTAGCCCTTCCATCGCATCTTAGGGACACCAAAGATATCCTCTGTAAAATAGAGGACATCAATGTTACTGCAGATACAATCTTGGTGTCCCTGGATGTAGAAGGGCTATATACCAGCATACCCCATACAGTCGGGTTGTCTGCTATATCCTATTTTCTTAAAACTCGAGGTACTCATCTGGTAAATCACAATGAGTTTGTTCTCAAGTTGCTTAACTTTGTTTTAACCAAGAACTACTTCTGGTTCAACAAAATACTCTACCACCAGACCCAGGGCACAGCAATGGGCACGAAATGTGCCCCATCTTATGCTAATTTGTACCTGGGCTGGTGGGAAGCTGAAGTAGTCTTCTCTGAGAACATGGTACACTATACCAACCACATACAAATGTGGTATAGGTTTATAGACGACATCATCTTACTCTGGAACGGTACAGAGAAACTACTGTTAGAGTTCATTACCATACTGATCACCAACACGAACAACTTGAAACTCACCTCTGAAATTGGTCCGAGAGAGATCTCCTTTCTGGACCTAAAAATTTCAATTACAGAAAATGGATACTTAACATCTACCACTTTTAGAAAGACAACCGCTACCAATAGTATCCTCAGAGCTAATAGCCATCCCCCCCAACCTCATCATGAACATTCCTGTTGGTCAGTTCCTTCACATTAGAAGGAACTGTACCACATCTTTAGAGTTTGAGAAACAAGCTGTACTTATGAAGGAAAGATTCTATGCACGTGGCTACAGCAAGAACAGTATTAAGGGGGCTTACAAAAGAGCTAAAAGCACTCCAAGAGAAACTCTACTGAGAGATAAAATCCATGAACCCATACCAAACTCCATTAGCACATACAACTCCAAATGGGAACAGGCCAGAAAAAATTTCCAGACACATTGGCACATTCTGCAATCAGACTCTGATCTAAATTACATACTTAAATCATACCCAGAAATGACCCCTAGAAGGGCGAAAAACCTCCGTGATCATCTAGTTAGTAGTCATTTTGAAGGTGATAAGAGTATGAATACCTGGCTGCCAGACAAACCAGTTGGTTGCTTTAGTTGCCATACACTGGCGACACACTTTATTCGAGCTCGGCTAGTCCCACGAATTCGGGTATACCCGGGTGTATTGAGGTTTGTGACTGTTTTCTGCCCGAGTGCATTGAGTTATTTTCCGGCAGGGATTGAAGCATTTTATTCCCGTTGGCTGCAATACTGCACACTACATATATATATACTGCATTACAATTCATGAATTTATGCCATCTGGTAGACACGCGAAGCATTGCAGCCTATTAAATCCTAATCATTATCATTTAACAGATCAGCCGCCCATCAGCCAGGCATGAACCCAGGCTGGAAAGGCAAATGCAACGGGGCTTGTCAGAGGTGAGGAGCGGCGCATTCCAGGTATCTGCCAGGTACATACCGGGTATTTGCTCGAATAAAGTGTGTCGGTGCAGTAATTGCAAAGCTTGCAAATCAATAAAAAGTACTAAGACTTTCCAAAACTGGAACAACACTGGGACTTTGACATCAGGAGATTTATTAACTGTAGATCCTCTGGTGTTATCTATCTAGTGACCTGCATCTGTCAAAAGAAATATGTAGGAAAAACCAGATGTACTTTTAGGCTCCGCATACTTGAACACCTTGGCACCATTCGCAACCAGCAGGACACACCGGTAGCCAGACACGTTCTGGAACATCACAATGGGGACAGCAATGTCCTGACATTCGCTGGCATAGATCAATATTCACTTGGCCCCAGAAAGGGTAGATCCTACTCCAAAGGAGTCAAGATGGATATACACACTAGGCACACTTTCTCCCCAAGGTTTTAATGAGGGATTTTTATTTTATCCCTTCATCTGACCTTTATTCCCTATGTACGGTCAATGTTATCCTATGCTGCCCCATTGTTACTTCTCTGAGTTCCCTATACCCACCACTAGAGGTCCTTGGTGTTTGTTATTCCCTCTATGTTCACACACACTCATTCATACATCATGCCCAATCAGGCGCTTTGGCGCCAATATGCATCCATTAAACATCCACCAATCAGGTAGATGCATACTACCTTAAATAGTAGGTAGTTGGAGGGTTTCCCTTCAGCCTCGACAAAGCTTTCCAGCAAAACGTACGTCGGCCACAGACGTACTGACGTCACAGGTGACGCTTTCCAAGACTCTCCGGTCCGTCACTTCCGCATACCGCTGCAAACTACAGTACTCCTTCCCTTGTGGAGGGTTCGTCTGGTACACAGACTTTCAGTGTCTGTGTCTCTAGGAGGGGGGAACTAAGCGATACACTTGCCATAGGGGCAATTGATACACTTTGTATCTAGTGTCAGCACAGTGTAAGACGTAGCAATCTGAGACACTGTTACAGATACAACTGGTCTGCTACATTGTCCAGCTATGCAGTGTTTGTGTGCTCTCTGCCATTTATGCCTTCACTATCTCATTTGTACAGTGTATATACCGGCTCATATCTGTTGCAAAGAGTATATTTGATCTTATCATTCCATACAGTACCAATAGCACCAGAAAGGGCTCCGGGCACAAGACGTTGTCATTAGACACCTTGGCAGACACTTATTGCCTGCAAACCTGTCTGACTCGCAGCTCTGGATTTAGAGAATTTATTTAGCTCTAGGTTCTTTTACTATTAGTTATCATATGTGCAACCTTGGTTCCAATTATCCTGTTTGACTTTTGAGTCACTTATACTTGCTGTGTGTGTGTAAGGAATCCGCTCCGCAGTTTGCTGGTTGCCTTGCCTTGCAGACATGTGCAGTCCTGGAGCACCTCTCCTGATGTTTGCTGCAGCCTGGATTCACTCACCAAAGCTATACACACTGCCTCTGGTATCTACTGCAGCTGTGCAGCCTATCACTGCAACCTAGACTTGCATTCATTCATTGGAGCAGTACCTTCACACCCCCCTCCGGGGATTGGCCCGCTGGCCTTTAAGTATTGTCTTCCCATAATGCTCCCTGCTGAGCATAGTCCTTACTGGATGTCACAACCTGTTCTGCCACAAGCTCCTGCTTGTTCTCCTGTGCTGAAGCGGAGGTTCCGTCCTGCGTCCTTCAGCTTCCTTCAAGCTCCCGCTTGTTCTCCTGTGCTGAAGCGGAGGTTCCGCCCTGCGTTCTTCAGCTTCCTTCAAGCTCCCGCTTGTTCTTCTGTGCTGAAGCGGAGGTTCCGTCCTGCGTCCTTCAGCCTCCTGTTCTCCTGTGCTGAAGCAGAGGTTTCCCCAGTCCGCTCAGGACTCTTGCGCTGTGCACTGGTTTACCCGTGCAGCTAGGCGGTGTGCTACGCTGGTCTGCTTACCATCTCCTGTGACCAGCACCATGGGCCATGGTCGTCGCACGCGCAGAGGCCAACCCCGCGCTCCTAAGCTGAAGCGGGGCTCTCCTGACTACATGTTGCCGAACTATTGCTTGAACAATGTTTATCCTGATATCTCCTGTCCTGACCCTGGCTTGTACTACGACGACGCTGTCTTCTCCTATCCTGATCCTGCGATATATGACAACGAACTGCGCAATCCGGATCAGCCTGCGCGGTCTCAGGTCGGTGCTTTTACAACCCCACCTCAGCCTCGCGGTCCGACCCTGGTTTGTGGCTAGCAGAACCCTGACAGTATGCTCGGCCTCACAAACTCGGACCCCGCTGAGGTGCGGGTTGGTAAGTTTTTTCCTAAAAACCTGTCCCGGTCTGTAGACCAGTCCCAGTTTGAGAATGATTATTTGTGCGATATAATATCCCTGATGGAAGATCCGTTTATGTCGGAGGGCTTAACTCCCTTGCAAAAGAAATGCCGTAATGATCTGTTTGTAAGGCTTACTGCCTCAGAGACTTAAAACAGTATCTGGCCAGTGTTCTGGCCAGTGAAAACAGTGCTTTCTCCCCTAATTCCCCTTTAACTGGGGATAAGGTGAGTCCTGTGGAACTGGTCAACGCCTGTAGTACACTCAATGCCCTGGCTTTATCATTGGACATTCCTTTAGTACTCCCGGACCCTTCCGTCATGGTGGCTCTCGCTCACGACACGCTGCATGTACTTTCCGTGGTATTGGATGATTGCTTGTTAAAACAGGATCGCCCCCTGGCCGCTAACGCCGTCCACTGGCAGTTTTTCTCTGCTGCCAGTCCTGTCGCTAAACCGGGGGACGTATCTCCCTCTCCGGGAGATGACCAAACGAACCCATTAGCAATATCTCCTAACGTAGTAACTGCCACAGTCCCTAGCTCTGATTGTATGCCCGGGTTCCCTGACACCAATGATATGTCTACGTTAACCCCTGCCGATCAGTACTGTGAGGTCCCCCTGGAGAACACATATGTTTCACTAACTAACACTAAGGTTTTAGTATCAGAGAATAAGTCCCTTAGTCCCCCTATTTCTAGCTCTGAATCTCTCTCTTTAGGTCTTGAGGGTTTTCCAGCTTTAACCTCTGCTAGGCAGTCCTGTGCGCTTTCCCCGTCAGAGAAAGAATTCCTAAGTTCTGTTCCCAGGGTCATTTCTGTATTAACCCCTGAGGGGCAGCTCTCTGAGTCTCCTTTGGTAAATCCCTGTTCTCTGTCAGTCATGGTCACGCCCCTAACTCCAGAGAAGAGATTCCTGGTCTGTCCTAATACAGAGAGAAGATTACCTATGTTTTACTCTCAGGCATTGTCTGCATTAACCCCTGTAAATTCACCATGAGTGTTTGTGTTCAAGTGCAGCCCGTTTTCCAAAAACCCGACAGAACTTACGAGTATTTGATATGGGCCGCGATTAATGCAACAGATGATAAGATGGCAACAGTTGTTCAAATTTATTAGTATTTTATCGAAAACTATGACTTTTACAAATTTTCGCCAGCTCCTCATGTGTGGAAGCTTGCAATAAGGAAAAGGTTATGTAGCGATCCATGTTTTTATCGTATTGATCCCGAATTTATTGGAGAGTATTGGTGTGTATCACCGGCTTTTTCCTGTATCTATGATCATGCAGACGGCAAAAGGCAAAATGTCGTGTTAAAACAAACTAAGAAACGACAGTCGCTGGCAAGCAGTGCGCCAGCACCAGCACCGGCTTCCAATAACGGTCCCACCGTCAGTGACAACCCTTGCTGTCTGTCCACGCACGGATACCTGCGGCCTGAGCCGAATTTCGCGTGCAGTTTCGAGCAAGCTTGCGTGTACCTAAGCGATTTCTAGCCTCATCAGCTGACTACGGGTGTAGTAGTCCCGCTGCCAACTGTCAACATGTATGATCAAGAATACAGGACTGGCAAGGGTCCGGTGCCGGCGGCATCGGATTGGGAAATTCTATGGTGAATATTGTTGCCGTATTATTTTCTGTTTTTTTTTTTTTTTTTTTTAAATATCAATATCGGTGCGATTCAAAAGTCAAGCGATTCTCCTGTAAGCAATATCATTGGCTGAGCGGCTTCTACAGTACTGCAGATACTGGACAATTGGTGGAACGCCAGGTGCATGCGCATTGGAACCTTCTTGAAACGCATATGCGTGTCATTACATCGACAGTAGGCGCATGCGCATGTGAACAGCAGACGCCCCCCGAGACTGGGAACTTCTTTAGGGGACTGACCATTACAGTAAAACTTTTCCTTTTCTTTTTCCTCAGAAAAGAAAACGGCAAATGGAGGGATTTCGAAGGATAATATCGCTTTGTGTAACAATGCCTGCACATTGCTGAATCGGATTTAAAATACCACGTACCGGAGTCTACAGTTTAGTGGCCATTGTTATTGATTAGGATAGAATACCTGAAACAGTATGCTGATGTTTTCCGACCGTACAGTATACAATACTTTTTTATACAGTATACTGTGTAATAAACCCGAAAAAATAAAAAGTATGCATTTATTCTACAGTACGTGTATTACAGTACATACAGTATGTGTCTTCTATACAGTACCAGTCCATACTGTACAGTACATTATGTGCCTTCTATTTTTTTTAATACTCTTGTGATGTGCAGTACTGAGCATGCCTACAGTATACAGTACAGTATGCCTGGACAGTAGTGTACATTCTAGAAACACTGTATTTTCTTACAGTATCAAAGGAGCCAATGGAACAATTTAAAACAAATCAACATTTTCTTTTAATGGTGGAGTAAGTACAAAAACATTTATTTACAAATACTGTACAATGTAAAAACATTTTAAGTGCACAGCAATTCAAAACATCAACAGGTGTATGGTTTACTGCTAGTGAAAACATTTATGTACAGAAAGTAAAGACATTTACAGTCAGTCAGTATGGTTTACAGTCACATTATAAAAAAAATCTTTATTCATAAAATATACAAAACGCAACATCTCCTTTATTAAAGAACGGCAAGTCAAAACATTTACAGTGGGATGGTGTGCAGAACAGTCAGTCAGGCCTGCACCACTACAGTCCTCGAGGGAAGCAGACAGGCCCAGTTTTCAGGGTAACCTTTGAAAACCGGGCCTGTTCGCGGCCCTCGGGAACTGGAATTGTGCAGGTCTTGTGTACAGTAAATACAAACATTTATTTATGAACACAAGTTAAAACACACAAAATCTCCTTTATTTAAGTACAGCAGGTCAAAACATGTACAGTACAGTTCAGCACAACAGTATGGTCTTACCTGTGATTAAAAAAAATTCTTTATTCATAAAATATACAAAACGCAACATCTCCTTTATTAAAGAATGGCAAGTCAAAACATTTACAGTGGGATGGTGTGCCGAACAGTCAGTCAAGCCTGCACCACTAAAGACCTCGAGGGCCACAAACAGGCCCGGTTTTCAGGACAAACTTGAAAACCGGGCCTGTTTGCGGCCCTCGGGGACTGGAACAAAACATTTACCAAACATTTACAACAGTTGAACACTCACTCAAATGCGTACCCCACCAGATTGTCCTTCCATGGCCGATGCCTTGCATGGCGCAAAATGCCATTAATGCAGTCTCGAACGCCTTTCATTACAGGATCTGTAATTGAAAAAAGCGCCGCAATTCATCCAGAATGGGATTTCTTAAATTGTCAGGAAGCGCCTTTTTTAGGCGATTTCCTTCGTAGTTCACTTTGAAGGCCCAGTCGCAGTACATCAAGTAGGACACATGGTGCTTAAAAATGAACAAGGCATACTTGTGGGGTGCACCAGCACTCATCACACTATACTTCTCTCTGAGTGGCGGTGGCATATCGCGGAGGATGATGTCGGGCACGTATCGATGCGAGCGAATGTAGGTCTTCTGTGATCGGGTGTGCTTGTGGCGGCAGGCGAGGGTAGGTTGTCTGGGAGGAAGCTTTCGTCCTGTCTTGGTCGCCGTGTTGTCTCCTGGCGTGGTCTTGACGGGGTTGTCATATCCTCCTCAACGGCAAACATGTACACAAAATCTTCTGGTGGAGGGGGTGCGCTTGGTGATGGAAGGTGGTCGATGTTCCCATTCATCACATCCATGCCACCCTCCTGCTCCGGCATCGGGGAAACAGGGGCATGAATACAGACAAATTATGTATCCCCGCTATGTCAGCCTCTATCTTCTCCATCCATCGATCCATCCATTGATCCATATTTAGCATCCGTTGCTCCATATTTAGCATGGTCTCCAGAAGCAGATCTATCTTTGCCAGCACAATAGAGTTCCCGGGGATATCCAGACTTATCCCATTCAGCATCAGGTCTAACGAGCTGCTTCTTGTGCATGGCGTGCTGTGGACATCTGGGTGGATGGGTGCTACGGAGGATGAGATAGGGGTTCCATGGAGAGAAGCGGCAGCATCGTCGAAGAAGGGTGGAGGAGGTGACCTGTGGATATCCGGTAGAGGACAAGCGACAGTGTCGTCGAAGAGGGATGGAGAAAGTGACCTCTGGATTTCCGGGCGAGAAGCGGCAGAGTCGTCTAAGCGCAAAGGAGAAAGTGACCCGTGGATTTCAGAGGCACCAGCGCCAGCGTCGTCGAATAGAACTGACGAAGTTGGCCTGTGGGTTTCCGGGAGGGCGGCGGCAGCAGCGTCGAGGATGAGTAGTGGAGAAGACGGGCTGAAGATTTCCGGGAGAGCGGCGGCAGAGTCGTCGAAGCGTATGGGAGGAAGTGGTCTGCGGGTTCGATGGGTTGGCTGCAATTTGTTTTGCGTGGAGTGTACATCACCTTATTTCTTCTTGACATAATAAGGCTGATGTCTATTAAAACCCTTAGACTTTGGGGTCAGCAGAAGGTTTTCTTAATTGGCCTTAGCCTGTCGCTTTGGCCTTGGCGTGGAAACGGCTGCCGCCTTTCGCTTTTTCTGCATGACAGGCATGGCAGAGGCGAGTGGGTTCCTGCGTCCGTAGAATCGGGGTTGATCCATGGAAGCAGATGGCACAATGCAGTATCTGGATAAGGGCAAGTTCAGATAAAGATCATCGAGTGGTGGGCTATGCAAAGTGTGTAACCTTTTATGCATGGCGACGAGGTACAGGTGTTGAAAGTGGGCGTACTCTAATGTGAGTCATTACCGTATAAATACACCATCCATTTTGTGGATTCACTGCACATTGAATACACATCAATTAAAACATTGAATATACATTCTTGTGTTTGTATTTCTTTCTACTCACAACAATGCCTGTTAAAAAGATTTCCAAGGAGCTCAGCATGCGAATTAAGGAGATGTACACGAGCGGACACCGAATTGCTGCTATCCAACGCTGGATAGCTACTTCTGGCATCGTTGTGCCAGCAACCACCGTGAGCTATCATGCCACGGAAAAACCAGAGAACGCAAAAGGACACCAACGGTAACTAACGCGTAAGTATATTTATATAACTTAATTTTTTTTTTTATAAAATATTGTACTGTAGGTCTACTAGTGTACTGTAATATTGTACTGTAGATCTACTGTATCTAATTTTATAGTTATTTCGGTATATTTATACAGTATAGCAACGGTATATGTATATTTTTTATATTGCTGCATATTATGAGAACAAGATATTGTGTACTGTAGATCTACAGTACTGTATCTAATTTTATAGTTATTTCGGTACATTTATATACAGTAACAACAGTATATGTAAAAGTTTTATATTGCTGCATATTAATAGAACAATATATTGTGTAGTGTAGATCTACTGTATCTAATATTTTAGTTATTTCGGTATATTTGTATTACAACAGTATATATATATATTTTATATTGCTGCATATTAATAGAACAATATATTGTGTACTGTAGATCTACTGTATCTAATATTTTTGTTATTTCGGTATATTTATATTACAACAGTATATATATTTTTATATTGCTGCATATTTATAGAACAATATCTCATTGTATACTATTTTAACACCAAATGATGTGCTGTGCTTGTGGCCTACTGCACTGTAACCTCCCGGATGGTTTTTCTGTACATTGTAGGGAGACAACTCTTCTGGTCGACAAAATAAGTGAGGAGAATGATGAGAAGAGTGCATTAAGGGTTAAATACACTCTGCAGGAAAATCACAATCTGACTGTATCCGAGACCAGCATAAAGAAGATGAGACGCAGAATTGGATGGAAATATGGACGTGTGAGGTTAGTACTGGACAGTACAGGAGGTAAAAGTGTTGTTTAAGAAACTGTACTGTACCGCTAAAATTATTTATTCCTTGTCATTACAGAGCGTACCCCATGATAAGGAATGTAAACAAAATTAAAAGAGTGGTCCAGGCCCAGGCATGGATTGACAGTGGGGAAACTTTCCAGGATTGCATCTTCACTGACGAGTCTACTGTTTCGCTGGAGAGATTTGCCACCTTTGCATTCCACAAAAAAGGTCGCATATCTATAAAGCCGCGGCCAAAACACCCAGTGAAGATGCATGTGTGGGGTGCCATCTCTAGGCGTGGACCAGGATGCATTGTCATCTTTGAAGGTAAAATATATAAAATATAATGTAGCCTTATGCACTGTACTGTACTAGTGTAGCCTTATGCACTGTACTGTATCATTGTGCAGTTTTTTGAGCACTTTTCTTTTCTTGTTATAGGAATCATGAATAAAGCTTTTTTCCAAGACAAAATTGTGCCTGAGATTGTGGAATACATCACACGCGAGTTCCCGGATGTAAGGTAGCCACGAATGCAGGGATGCAGTGCACAGCAAAGGAACAGGATTCCACGGGACAGCAGCAGTATAATAAAAAAGATCCTTTATTATAACATCATGGTGCAGACAGGACTGGGTGCAGAAAAAACCTCCGTCTCAGAGACGGAGGTTTTTTCTGCACCCAGTCCTGTCTGCACCATGATGTTATAATAAAGGATCTTTTTTATTATACCGCTGCTGTCCCGTGGAATCCTGTTCCTTTGCTGTGCGCTGCATCCCTGCATTCGTGGCTACCTTACCTTCATTCTACCCGCAGAAGCACGCATCTTGGAAGACATTATGGGCATGGACACGTGAGTTGGTACTTTATTTGTACTTTGAGGTATCTTATCGGTGTCATTAGTCGTTTGTCAGACCTAGTCCACATTGGCAGTGAGGGGGTGGGGCTCATATATCTCCATTACCCACACTCACCAGGACATTTTATTCAGGTCACAGACATATACGCTCACCCATATATACCTCATTACTCATTCACACACCTTAACCCAGCCTATCACCGTTCTTCAATCAAGAAACCAATGCATTATTATATGTGCAACATCCAAGGTTCTTAGAGCACTATTACTGAACTATGTTCTCCTACCTCGAGTTCCCGGATGGTCACCGTTTCTACCAGGACAACGATCCGACGCACACCGCGTCAACAGCGCATATCCTTGAGCGCGGTATCAACTGGGTGAAGACGCCAGCGGAGTAAGTGCGGTAACCGTGTCTCATTTTTTCCCACTGTTTTTACTGTGTACTGTATCTCTTAAACTAAGTGTCCTTTTTTTCCAATGACAGATCGCCAGACTTCAATCCGATCGAAATGGTCTGGCATCAGCTGAAGGACCATATCCGAAAAGTCGTGAAACTCTCCAAAAAGGATGAGTTGGCGAAAGGCATACTGAGTTTTTGGAACGATGTACTCACCGTGGAACGCTGCAATGAATATATTGACCATATTGCGACTGTGTTGCCCATTGTGATCGCGCATAATGGGCAAGCATCAGGAAGGTAGTATGGTATAGTACTGTACTGTAGTATTGTAAGTACAGTATGATACAGGTAAGTATGGCACAGATTTTTTCTTTCCTAGTAGTCAGAGTATACAGTAGTTCCAGTATGGACTAGCTTGACAGTACTAACTGCATACACAATGCCATATTGCCATAATACAGTATGCACCTACAGAGCAGTAACTGCTCAATTTTTTTATTTCCAGAGAGAGCAGCACCAGCTATCGGGTTACATAGTATTTAACAGTAGTCAGAATATACAGTAGTTCCAGTATAGACTAGTTTGACAGTTCTAACTACCTACTGTAGTCCAATGTGGAGTAGCTATACAGTACACAATGCCATAATACAGTATGCACCTAACTGCTCAATTTTTTTCTTTCCAGAGAGAGCAGCACCAGCCATCTGGTTGCAAAGTATTTAACAGTAGTCACAGTATACAGTAGTTCCAGTATAGACAAGTTTAACAGTACTACACAGCACACAATGCCATAATACAGTACGCACATAACTGCACTAAGTTTTTGTTTTCTTGTCTTTTCAGGAAAAAAGGATGGACTGGGGGAGAGGGGGGGTGTTGTGTACAGTCTAATCTGTTTGTACAGTCAAGTGTACAGTATATAAACAGCAGTAATGATGTACACAAAATCTCTCCTCTCTCAATGAACTACTGTACTGTACACAGAATGAGGAAGAAGATAAAGACGGAAAAAATTATATTACTATATATATTATTATAAATTATATATTATTAAATAATATTATTATCAATGTGCATTATTCATGTTTATCCATGTTTTATAAATGTTTTATAAATGTTTATCCAATTTCAATCTGCCAGAAGAAGTTAATAAAGACTGCATTATGTATTATTCATGATTATTTTTATATTTGTATTTTTTCGTTCCTGATAAAATAAAATAAATATTTATTTACATTCCTGCTAATCATAATCATTTTCAACACCCCCCCCCCACACACACATACACACACACACACACACACACACACACACACACACACACACACACACACACACACACACACACACACACACACACACACACACCTATACCAAAGAAAAAGAAAGAATGACAAAAAGTGGTTATTTACTGCATCAACAACATGAATCAGATAATGTTTTTTGCGTGGGGGAGGGGGCTGCATGAAGGATTAGCTGTGCAGCAGTTCAAAGAAATGACATAATTTCAAAAGGCAGTTCATAATAATAATTTGATCCCTCCACCCCCAAATACAGTACATAAAAAGCACACAAATCAACCATGTGCAGTCAAACGCACAGGGTTGCAGTCAAAATCTACAGCACAGATTTAATATCGTAATATCAAGATTGTTTTTGCAGGCTTGTAAAGAAAATAACAATTAAAAAATTAGAATAAAATTATTATTTTTTGGTCACTCACTCAAGCAAGCAGTGGTGGGTGAAGTTACAGGCGCATGTGCAGTAATCAACTAGCTCCCATCCCAAAGAGGATTACACGCAGGTACATAGAGAGGTGATGCTCTGCTAGGGACTGATTAAAAACACATTGGCAAGCGTTTTATATTTTTTTTTTTGTTCCTGGTAAAATAAATATTTATTTACATCCCTGCTAATCATAATCATTTACAAACCTCCCCCCCCCACACACATACACACCTACAGAACACCAAAGAAAAAGAATGAATGACAAAACAACATGAATCAGTTAATCGTTTTTTTAACTCTCAATTCTCACAATGCTGTGCAAATCAGATTTACATATCAAATTCAAGAAGGGATTTTTCCAAAGCGTTACCGTAAACAAAGCCTCAAAGTGTTGAAGGGGGGGGGTTGGGTGAGTCATGCGCAGTAATCAGTCAGCTCCCATCTCAAAGAAGATTATACGCAGGCGCAGTAAGGTGACGCTCGGCTATGGACGGATTAAGAACACAATGTCAAGCTTCAGAAAATTAATGACTCTGTGGAGGTGTCTGTCGATAAGAGTTTCAAATCCTTGAGCGAGCCTTGTGTGTGTTCATGGGGGAGGTGGCTACAGCGTACAGCTGCATGAAGTTCAAAGATAATGACATACTTTAATTTCAAAAGGCAGTTCATCATAATAATATGATCCCACACACCAAATACAGAACGTAAAAAGCACACAAATCAACCATGTGCAGTCAAACGCACAGGGTCGCAGTCAAAAGCTACAGCACAGATTGAATATCGTAATACAGTATCAAGATGGTTGTTGCAGGCTTGTGGAGAAAAAAAAATTAGAATAATTTTTTTTTTTTGGTCACTCACTCAAGCAAGCAGTGGTGGGCGAAGTTACAGGCGCATGCGCAGTAATCACCTGCTGTCAAGCAGGAATGTGATTGAAACCAGACACACGTTCAAAGGAATGGTGTGGTAGAGATGTATTGCATTGTAGAGAAGATAAGAAGTTGAAATACCCTGCAGTGCAGTTAATTATCCTGAGCGAGGGGAGAGCACTGTATATGCCGAAATGTGACACTGTTACAGTACTGTACACGCCTATGCGTTTCAACAATTTTCAAATGAGACATACTGTACAGTACAGCACTGCAAATGTATGTATACTTTAAATATGCAAATTTACAATTACTGTGCGCTCACACACAGACTGTGTACTGACGTAGGTTGAACCGCGAAGGTATTAGACTTTCAAGACAACAGCTCGCAAACACCCCCCTGAGTTTTTACACGGCATTGCAGTATTGCAGACAGCGAGAATAAAATGCTAATATCACGAGTGCTAAAAAAACGCGATTCACTCCGGACAAAAAAAAAAAAGCATCTGACCGAGATTATCAGAGAGCCGCGGATCTAGCCGATTTAGACTCAGGGCGGCCGCCACTGTACGTTAATGACTCACATTAGAGTACGCCCACTTTCAACACCTGTACCTCGTCGCCATGCATAAAAGGTTACACACTTTGCATAGCCCACCACTCGATGATCGTTATCTGAACTTGCCCTTGTCCAGATACTGCATTGTGCCTCCTGCTTCCATGGATCAACCCCGATTCTACGAACGCAGGAACCCACTCGCCTCTGCCGTGCCTGTCATGAAGAAAAAACAAAAGGCAGAAGCCGTTTCCAAACCAAGGCCAAAGCGACAGGCTAAGGCCCATAAAGAAAACCTGCTGCTGACTCCAAAGGCTAAGGGTTTTAAAACACCTAGCCTTATTATGTCAAGAAGAAATACGGTGATGTACACTCAACGCAAAACAAATGGCAGCCAACCCATCGAACCCGCAGACCACTTCCTCCAATACGCTTCGACGACTCTGCCGCCGCTCTCCTGGAAATCTACAGCCCATCTTCTCCACTACTCGTCCACTACACTGCCGCAGCTCTCCCGGAAACCCACAGGCCATCTTTTCCACTGCTCTTCGACGCCGCTGCCGCTGGTGCCCCGGAAATTCACGGGTCACTTTCTCCATTACGCTTAGATGACTCTGCCGCTTCTCGCCCGGAAATTCACAGACCACTTTCTCCATCCCTCTTCGACGACGCTGATGCTTCTCCTCTCCCAGAAATCCACAGGTCACCTCCTCCATCCTTCTTCGGCGATGCTGCCGCCGCTCTCCATGGAAACCCCATTTCATCCTCCGTAGCATCCGTAGCACCCATCCACCCAGATGTCCACAGCACGCCATGCACAAAAACCAGCTCGTTAGACCGCATGCTGAATGGGTTAAGTGTGGATATCCCCGGGAACTCTATTGTGCTTGCAAAGATAGATCTGCTTCTGGAGACCATGCTAAATATGGATCAACGGATGCAGAAGATAGAGACTGACATAGAGGGGATACATAATTTGCTCGGTGTTCATGACCCTGTATCCCCGATGCCGAAGCAGGAGGGTGGCATGGATGTGATGAATGGGACGTTCGACCACCTTCCATCACCAAGCGCACCCCCTCCACCAGAAGATTTTGGGTACATGTATGCCGTTGAGGAGGAGGATAACATGACAATCCCGTCAAGACCACGCCAGGAGACAACACGGCGACCAAGAAAGGAGGAAAGCTTCCTCCCAGACAACCTACCCTCGCCCGCCGCCACAAGCACACACGCTCACAGAAGCACACCCGCTCCCAGAACCCAGCCGACATACGCTTGCATCGATACGGTGCCCGGCATCATCCTGTGTGAGCTGCACAGGCACTCATGAAGAAGTATGGGGGGATGAGTGCTGGTTTACCCCAGAAGTATGCCACATTAATTTTTAAGCACCACAAGCCCTACTTGGTGTACTGCGGGTGGGCCTACAAAGTGAACTATGAAGGAAATCGTGAAAAAAGGGCGCTTCCTGAAAATTTAACAAAGACTATTGTGGAGGAATTGCGGTGCTATTTTTCAATTACAGATCCTTTAATGAAAAGCGTTTGAGACGCTATTAATGGCATTTTGCGCCATACAAGGCATCGGCCCTGGAAGGACAATCTGGTGGATATCGCATTTGCGTGACTGTTCAACTGTTGTTTATTTTTTGTAAATGTTTTAACTTTCTGCACTTTAATAAAGGAGATGTTGCGATTTTTAAATTTTATGAATAAAGAATTTTTTTTAATAACACCATACTGTTGTGCTGTGCTGTACTGTAAATGTTTTGATTTTCTGTACTTTAATAAAGGAGATGTTGCTTGTTTTAACTTGTATTAATAAAGATATGTTTTTACTTACTGTACACACAGGACCTGCACAATTCCAGTCCACGAGGGCCGCAAACAGGCACGGTTTTCAAGGTTATCCTGAAAACCGGGCCTGTTTGCAGCCCTCGTGGACTGGAATTGTGCAGGCCTGACTGACTGTTCTGTACACCATCCTACTGTAAATGTTTTGACTTTCTGTACTTTAATAAAGGAGATGTTGCGTTTTTTTAATTTTAAGAATAAAGATTTTTTTTAATAGCACCATGTGACTGTAAACCATACTGACTGACTGTAAATGTTTTGACTTTCTGTACATAAATGTTTTCACTAGCAGTAAACCATGCACCTGTTGATGTTTTGAATTGCTGTAGACTTAAAATGTTTTTACATTGTACAGTATTTGTAAATAAATGTTTTTGTACTTACTACACCAATAAAAGAAAATGTTGATTTGTTTTAAATTGTTCCATTGTCTCCTTTTATACTGTAACAAAAGACATTGTTTCTAGAATGTACAGTACTGTCCAGGCATACTGTACTGTATACTGTAGGAATGCTCAGCACTGTACATCACAAGAGTATTAAAACAATACTGCACCGACACACTTTATTCGAGCAAATACCCAGTATGTACCTGGCAGATACCTGGAATGCGCCGCTCCTCACCTCTGACAAACCCCGTTGCGTTTGCCTTCCCAGCCTGGGTTCATGCCTGGCTGACGGGCGGCTGATCTGTTAAATGATAATGATTAGGATTTAATAGGCTGCAATGCTTCGCGTGTCTACCAGATGGCATAAATTCATGAATTGTAATGCAGTATATATATATATATATACTGTGCAGTATTGCAGCCAGCGGGAATAAAATGCTTCAATCCCTTGCTAGAAAATACCTCAATGCACTCGGGCAGAAAACAGTCACAAACCTCAATACACCCGGGTATACCCGAATTCGTGGGACTAGCCGAGCTCAAATAAAGTGTGTCGCCAGTGTACATGCTGTACGGGTATAGAATACACATATGTACTGGAATATATGTAGAATAAATGCATACTTTTTATTTTCTCTGGTTTATTATACAGTATATATAAAAAAAGTATTGTATACGGTCTGAAAACATCAGCATACTGTTTCAGGTATTCTATCCTAATCAATAACAACGGCCACTAAACTGTAGACTCCGGTACGTGGTTTTTTAAATCCGATTCAGCAATGTGCAGGCATTGTTACACAAAGCGATATTATCCATCGAAATCCCTCCATTTGCCGTTTTCCGCATGAGATGACAAAGTTTTCTTTTCTGAGGAAAAACAAAAGTAAAAGTTTTACTGTAATGGTCAGTCCCCTAAAGAAATTCCCACAGTCAGTCCCACCAATAATTTTCTCGGGGGGCTTCTCCTGTTCACATGCGCATGCCGTCAATGTGATGACACACATATGCGTTTCAAGAAGGTTCAAATGCGCATGCGCCTAGCTTTTCACCAATTGTGCAGTATCTACTGTAGAAGCCGCTCAGCCAATGGTATTGCTTACAGGAGAATCGCTTGACTTTTGAATCGCACTGATATTGATATTTTCAAAATAAAAAAAAAACAGAATAAAATACGGCAACATTACTCAACATAGACTTTCCCAATCAGCTGGCGCCGAGCCACTGCCAGTCCCGTATTCTTGATCATACATGTCATTGACAGGTGACAGCGGGACTACTACACCTGTAGTCAGCTGATGAGGCTGGAAATCGCTTAGGTACATGCAAGCTTGCTCGAAACTGTACGCTCGAAATCCGGCTAAGGCTGCAGGTATCCGTGCGTGGACAGACAGCAAGGGTTGTAACTGACGGTCGGACCGTTATTGGAAGCCGGTGCTGGTGCTGGCACATTGCTTGCCAGCGACTGACGTTTCTGAGTTGGTTTTAACACGACCTTTCACCTTTTGCCATCTGCATGATCATAGATACGGGAAAAACCCAGTGATACACACCAATACCCTCCAATAAATTCAGGATCAATACGAAAAAACATGGATCGCTTCATAACTTTTTCCTTATTGCACGCTTCCACACATGAGAATCTGGCGAAAATTTGTAAAAGTCATAGTTTTCGATAAAATACTGATAAATTTGAACAACTGTTGCCATCTTATCATCTGTTGCATTAATCGCGGCCCATATTAAATAAGCGTACGTTCTGTTGAGTTTTTGGAACACGGACTGCACTTGTACACTCATGGCGAGACGCTCACCTCAGGACAATAACCAGACCGGAAACCGTGCTTGTATTTTTTTAATACGAGAAGCCTAAATTGATACATTATTGTAACTTCTTCCTTCAATCCCAAGGCCAATTTACAATAGACCACTGTGGTATTAAACGAAACACCTGCAAGTCGACACATTACTGAAGCGCATGCGCATTACAATTCATGAATATCTGCCATCTGGCGGATACGCGAAGAATTGCAACCAATTAAATCCGAACAATTATCAATAAACACATCACCCGCGCATGACCCGCGGCTGTGAATGCAACAAGAATGCAGTATGAATGCGGTCAGAATGCGGCATGAACGTGGTGAAGTGCGGTGAAGTGCGTGGCATTCGAAAAAAAATCCCAGAAAAATGTGGTGATGTTGGAGAATAAAAGGGGCCGCGGCTGTATAAAAATATTCCGTTCGGTTAATCTGAAAGGGCTAAAAATTGACATCCCCTCATGCCGGAGGTGTGACCATCTGGTGGCCAAATGTCAGCCTTCTAGATATCACCGAACTGGAGATAGCATATTTGGGTTTAAACAGTATTTTAAACCAGCTATCCTTTTTCCCCCATGGCGGCCAATAGCGGAGACCATAACTTATACACCTAAACTCGCTCCGTTCGGTTAGTTCGAGAGGGCTGAAAATTGCCATGCAATCATGCCGGAAGGGTGACTGCACGGTGGCTAAATTCCAGCTCTCTACGCCCCACCGAACCGGAGATAGAAACATCGGTTTTAATCATTTTTGAAGCCCACGTCATTTTTCCACCGTTGCAGCAGCCCTTTAAACTTTGCATAGGACCACATGGGCTCTGTGGTGGATGCCGGTACTCCTGGCAAATGGTGGCCACACGGGCGGGAAAGGTGAACAAAGGGTCATAAACACTAGAGCACCGTTAACCCTTGCCCTCTCGACCTGATCCCCGTGTATGTGTTTGGTGCAACCACGTAGTAGGGCGGGAACATATGAAAAAAGGGAAACACATATTGTGCTGAAGCAGGGGAATGCATACAAATTATCAAACATAATTACATTAACCCCTCGTCTCCTGAACAATGGTAGGGGTTGCCAGCTGGGGGGTAACCCCTTTATTACCGGGCTAGCAACCCCATCGTTACAATGACTCCCCGAGGAGTACACCCCCCATCCAGAAGTTGCCCCTGTAAGATTCTGGGGTCAGGGCATACTGGGTTAGCAGCTTGCTCTTTAAATGACCGTAGTCATCGGCATCCACGCGTGGAATACCCATCACAGTCCGTTTCGCTTTGCCAGATAACAGTGGTCGCAGTCTGACCACCCAGTCCCTTCTTGAAATACGGAACCGGGAACACTGCGTCTCAAAGTCGTTCAGGAATGCATCAAGGTCATCTGTGCCATCCACGAACTTGCTGAAGCTGTGATGTTCCGCCCAGAAAAGTCCTTGTTCCCTGTTTTCAAGGTAGGAGTTGTGGATTCCTCCGAGCACAGCTGTCAGGAGCTGTACCCGCTCCGCAGTGCTAACACCTGTTCCCCATGTAGTCAGAAGTGCAGTGAGCCCAGGGATGGCACGCTCGGCAGCTGCAGCTGATACCTCGTCCGCAACCCCTGGCGCCAAGCCACCCAAAACCGGGGGTCACAAGCACTCTCCTCATGTCCTTGCAGCCCCAGAACTGGAGGGAACTCCTGCACTCCGGGCTGAATAGCGGCCGCCCCCCCAGCAGTTATGGGGACTTGCCCCTCTGGTAGGACCATGCGGTCCTCATGATGCTCCAAATCCTCCTCCAGTTGAACCCTCGACCGCCCATCTGTCGGTAAACCATACCCCACACATCTCTCCATGACCTTCTCTCTTGTCCACGACAGGAGCCTTCCTGAGTGGTTACTCATGGTGCCTTCGGGGTATGAGTAAAGGGACAGTGAAGTCTCTCGTGCTCTTTAGAAGTTTGTGTCAGTTGCTACTTTTCTGAGGAGCTCGCAAGCTATGAGGTCCTCACTATATTACAGAGCCCCGCAGAAAACTGCATTATAGGTTCAATCCATATCCCACCGCTGCCACCAGCTATTTAAAAGCCTGCCACGATTGACATCAACTTTACCAACACATTTATATTTCTGGGTACTCCATTGAACAGAACAAGTTGCAAAATAAATTGTGATTTATTTTGTTAATAGACAAACACACGACATCTGCACAATACACTGAAAACAACACTTACTGGGATAAGGGGAAAAAAATTGCCCTTTGCCTGCAAGAGCAAGAAATGCAGTCTTGATTTAAATGCCCTGTGGCCAAATGGCAAGTTGTCGATCTAATACCTCAGCCACCTCAAAGAATTTAGTTGAGATTAGATAGAATTTGTTCAAGAGTCCCCAGGGCTAACGAATTCTGAAGTTTGGGGCAAATCCTTAGTTACGTTGTTATTAACCCCTTCTCTCCAGGACCGGTTGCCGCAGTACTGGAACAAAGTCTTGCGTCTTTACATCATGGGTGAAAATCCCGAATCACACTGGGGATACCTAGGAAGCCGCAGTTATAGACTGGCCAAGGCTACCTTTAACATGTAGACCCAATCCCCTCGTGGGAACAATTTAACCCACCAATAGCTGTGTTGCCCACAGTTCATATGACCGGGCAAAAAGGCTTTCCGGTGTGCAAAGCGCATGGGTCAGTTTGACACCCATGTCACTTAGCATACCTGGGATACACCCATACCTTGGCGCCTCTGAGTCTGAGATTTGGCCCAGAGGTGTCAATGGCCCGGCATCTGTTATACATCAGAATGCTGGCTGTGTATACATTATGGGTCTCTGGGTCTTTTAATCCCTGACAATTCTTTAGAATGGGGGTCGCCAACTTGGCGAAACCCCTTTGAAGCACAGGCATGAAAATACCCCCAGCTTATTCACCCATATCTCATCTGTATGTCCGAGGAATTCCTTCCCGGGCTTACAGAATACATCCTGCCTTACATTTTAAATCTGAAGTTTTTACAAACTTTATTAAAACATCATGTTCTTCTTGTGTTACAAGTGTCATTTATATATGTATGTGCATGTAGTGTTTAACTGTACTTGCACCCCAAAAATCAGGTTGCTGGGTGCTTCCGTTCCCGAGTTAGCCTTTATAATTGAAATGCCGACTTCGGGAACGCAAGTTCACCCAATTCTCACGTCAATTGACACAGTTACAAAGTTAACGAGAGACGGATACATTTTATCGGTAAAACACATGAGAATCTAACCGCAACCACATATTCAATTGACTTGTGGTTATGGGTCAAACCGATAGTAATGGATACCCATCTCACAGACAGCCCTTTAAACTTTTGCCACACGTCTTCAATCATCGCTAGCGTTGGGCGCTCACTACTCCCTCTTGTGTCTGGGAAAGGGTATAACAGGCAATGCATTTTGTCTTTTAACCCAGCAGGCAGGGAATGGCCTGCAAATGGGGGGGTAAAAACGGCTGGGACAGGGCCTTTATTACCAATGCGAGGGGAGGGTGACCAGCAGGGTATAACACCTTTATTCAAGCCTGATCACCTCCCTGCTCGCCACATAAGTACTTACAATAAACTGTACTTCACTATTCTATATATATATATATATAAACAAGTATATATATATATATATATATATATATATATATATATATACTTGTTTAACCCCTTCCTTGTTCAAACTCTTTCTGGTTCTAACTGCACGCTTAATACAACCAGCACTTGAAATCAACCAGGACACCCAAGCTCAGGATTCGTTAGAAACCTCTGATTAAATAGGGACATACCCACCACCAGGTGTGTTAGGTTAGCAATCAACTAACCACACCCACTGCTGACTCAACCAGGCAGGAGGGGGGAAAAAAGTTACAGGCTTTCAGTTACCACATACTTTGAAAAGAAATGAACCCACTGTACACTCCCCAAATTCAGCCACCCCTGCTAGTATACACTAGTATATACAGCACTTCACTTTTGGTTCTAACTGCACACTTAATATAACCAGCACTTGAAATCAACCAGTACATGGTACCATAACAAACAAACCATATTTGAAGACAGCTGACTTAAATGTAATACAAATCTCCTAACTTTTGTACTTTATAATATCAGCAGAAAACTAACCCCCAACCTTTCTCAAGAATAGCTATAATGATGCAGGTTTTCATTTGCCACTGTTTATATATGTTCCACCCTAATGTTTTCCTTTATTTGACTATAAAAAATATACTGTATGATTTGTAATCCAGCTGCAGAATAAACAATTAAGGACAAAATAATTTTTAAAAGAGTACTAAACTGAATTTGGGTTTTAAATCTAAAGGTTGCTAGAATGGATATAACTTTTTATATTGGAAAATCATTTCAGAATATGAATTCTATGTTCAAATATGCAATTCATAAAGTAATATGTATTACCTTACTGGACTGTAAAGCAGACATGAGCTAATCTAGCAATTACAGCTTTTACTTGTTTCTTGCAAGACAACTGTTTGTATCAAAAATAAGAACTCGCCCTATCTTAGTGATATCATTTATAATTTGTTATTTTTGAGTAAGATTATTTCCCCATTCAATAAGTCTGGTCTAACTGATGAAACATATTGCATCAAGGAGTAGACCTTTAAAATAATATGATGGAAGCTAATTGGAAACAGATTTCAGCACGAGTCCTGGAGGGAGGGTATGCTGAGTGCCAGGAAAAGAAGTAGGAGTCCAGTAAGTAATCTTTAGGGTGAACTAAATGTTAGCCTGTCTGTTTTGGATACACTCCAGAGGTTCCTCCTCAATGATTCAAAATGTTTTTTCTACCAATGCAAAAAATAAATACAGTGTCAAATTTAAAAATAAGTGTTTAAAGGCGTATGTCCATATGGCTGGTGATGTAGATCTATGACCTAGGCCAATGACTGGAACCTGCAATGTGATACCAAAGTGGTTGAGTCACAAGTTTTAGCAATAATTTTTTTTTCTGTGGGGGTTGGGATTTGTTCAATGAAAAGTTGTCTTTTTACAGAAAGAAACCAGATGTCAGAATTTTTTTAGTTTTAAATTACCAAAGTAATGCTTGTTTTGGAAATCACAGAAAAAACGTTCTGTTCCACAATGTGTTTCAAAGAATACCTAAACATATTTGTTTACATATTGTTTAACTAATAAAAAAATCAATACTGTATGTGAGGAATTTATTTATGTTAGTTTATGTGTGTGAATCTCTCTGTTTAATATACTGTATAAGAAATATAGAATATTAACACATAAAAAAAGTTAAAGCTACATTGCAGATTTTACGGACAATGGTTTTGTAAACTTTTTCACATGTAACAACATTTAAAATAATTCATCATGATTTGATTAATTTCCTCTCTCCCCCACTTATACTCAATTTGCACCAATCACCACTACTGATGATATTTTCTGAATGAAAATCCTTATTTATATAACAGTGGAGTAAATTATATTTACAAGTACAATAATCAATCAATTAATGAATTAAAGGTAATTAACAGGTTACTGGTATTTTAATGGTTGAGCATTGACCCTTTCTCTAATGATGGTGGCGACCAAAGAGGAGGAGGAAGAGGGTGGTTTTCATCCTGGGGTAATTAACACATTTATTAATACAATTTATATTTAATTTTGCTGCATATTTGAATGGTTAAAAGCACTATTAGCCACATTTGGCTACTGGGCTTTTGTCCACACCTGTGTTTTTTTTTGGGGGGGGGGCGGTAGAAGTGGTAGGTGAAGGGGGTGGTGTCCTCAGGTCTGGTGCTTATGCGTCCCAGGAAGCTTGCGGGGAGGTTAATCCCTTAATTACCTTAGCGGTGGTAACCTCTAAGGTAATTAATGGATTAACCCCTCCCACAACCCTTTTGGGAGGCCTAACCACCCACCCTGGGTCAAAAACAACCATCACCTACCCCCTCTACCCCCAATTAGCCGAGTACTTCACTTTAACCCCTTCATTACTTTAGTGGCTAACCACTAAGGAAATTAAGCTACTTTTATTTTATTTTAAAAACATACGATTGAAGCGGGGAGTCTCCCGAGCTAAACCTCATTACTTTCACGTCCAGGGACCCCCTTCTTCCTTAGGTACAGGCCCCAGTATCGGGTACTGGTACCTCCTGCATGTTTAAATGTCCCGGTCATGTGGGCCATGATGAGGGACATTTAAACTTGCAGAAGATACCAGCACCCGATACGGAGGCCTGTACCTCAGGAAGCAGGGGGTCCCCAGTCCTGAAATTAACACGGTTCCGCTCTGGAGACCCCCTGCTTCAATTCTCTGTAATAAAAATAAATAAAAACAGCACAATCACCTGTTAAAGCTGTGCAGAGAGAGAGCGCTTCCTTCTACTCTTATTGCGCAGCTCTTGCAGACTAGTGGCGGCCTGGTAGGATTAATGTAGTTGGAGTACCATTATGAATCAGGGACCCCTGCTGTGTTAATCCTTATGGGCAATTAGTCTACTGAGTTTTTGACTGTGGGGAATTCCCGATACGGCTGTGGTCAAGCTCCCTCTCTGATGCAGTTTCCTTGATGCAAACTTTTAAATTAATGTGGCCCCATCTGTATCAAGTATTTTGTATCCAGTTATTTCATTGGCAGCCGCAAAGGAACTGAGGAGGACACACCTTCACCTCACACAAAGAACACAAGACTACATTAGTAGACCTTGATAAAAGGTGATCCTTGTGTAGTCACATGAGGACCACATTTTATCCAGGTCTTTCAATGCAGAATGCATAGGGCAAGGATGAGGTAAGACTGACGCTAGACCACCAAGAGTGAGCGTAGACCATTAACGGCAATACTGAGGAGCGATGACTACTATTATGTGATTGGCAATTGTAATCTTGGAGTAATTCCAAAAGGTTGGACAACATTGATCGGTACAAAACCTGCAAACAGGTGGTGACTATTAATAGGTAAACAGTTAATGTTTTATGTGGTCTATCCTGAGTAAATGTTAGACAGAATAAATGGACTGATCACACAGTTTGCTCACTATAGATATCCTTGTAAAAAAAAAACATTTTAATAAGGATATGCCCATATGCTTCTAGATATACTGTAGAGAAATAAACTATTATAAATTATTGGTCAGCATTATGGGGTTTGTTCCATGTAGCAAGAAATCCCCCCAGCTGCACAGAGGAAAGAAGAGTAAGAAGTCAGTTATAGCTGCAGTGCTTACACTGCTTTTCACAGCATACTGTACGATGCCACATTTCAGATTGCTAAAAAAAATGCAGAATTACAGCTAGTTAAGGAACACCAGATTAAGGTATTGCAGGAGGATTTAAAAGAAAAAACAGACCTGGTAATTGCTGAACAACAACAATTAGAGGATCACAGAAAAATATTAGAATCCGAAATAGAAATAATTTCAGGATTTTCTCAATGAAATCAATAGGGTTAAAAACGACTTTACATTTCAATTGCATGTTGAACAAAGTCAGGTCAGAACTAAGAAAAATAGAAAAAAGAAAGTAGCACTATCCACTAAATTACAAATTAATAAAGGGTGAAAGCTTAATATGGGATAGGTGAGAACTCATATAACTGAAACACACTAGTTCGTTACGAGGTTGTAAAATGTCCCAAATGGAGTAATACTTAAGTCCAGCAGCCAGAGTCCAAAGGAGGGATATCCATGTCCCTCCAAACAGTAGCTGAAATAAAGGGAAGAATGTCCTCCGGCGCAGAAGCTCAAGCAAAGTTTCCAAGCATAGGAGAAATACAAGGAAAAAACACAGAAATACCAGTGTATTAATAAACAATCAATGTGAATGACTAAATAGTCAGACCAGTGTGGTCATATAACTGCCTGTATAAAGTCGATGTCACTATAGTTGTTACTCAGATAGAGATGAATAATGTCAGTGCAGTCTTCAATTGAGTCTTAGATTATGGAAAACACACACCTGATGTAGTAACTTTACAGAAACATCCTTAGGTGTTTATCCAAATAGCAGCAGTTGGGAATATAGCTGCATATATTTGTTACCAAATTGGAACTTTGGGATAATATTCAATATTCCACTGGTTATCCTTATAAATTAAAGAGAGATGACATTCCATAATAACATTTAATAAACATGTACTGGTAAAAAAACAAATGAACACTCACACACTTGGTATTTTGGTGAATTTTAAATAAAGCTTTCCAGCATAAAGAGCCTGTATCTTCCTGGATTTCTTTGCAGCAGGGACAGGGTCTTTCACAGCTACTAGAATATTGCTGCCAGCTGACAAGTTGTGTCCTTCCATGCTGGGATAGCGTCGCTGCCTCTCTCCTTCCCCTGCTTGTACACAGCTGGGGCAGTTGGGGCAGCCACTTGCTTTTGAGAAAGGCCCTTGAGGCCGAAACGTCAACCACTGGCTTTCATTAAATCACTTTTATAACAGAAATCCATAGTGCTTAGGTTACTCTTTTCATACATGAAACTGTGGGTACCACGTAGAGATTACTGAACCAGGAGCACCGGTATTTTATCAACCTTTGAATTTATTTTTGGGTGTTATCCTCCAAAACTGCAGTTGGGGCAGCAGCATCTCTCTCCTTAAATGGATCTGCGTCAGCACAATGTTCCTGCAGACGTCAGTATCAGTGTAGCAGCTTCCGATAGATTGCATGTTCCAAAAATTAGGGTGGCCCGTGAGTGTCAATTCAACGCGTTTCACTAATACGATTCGTCATGGATAATTGTCTAAGGGTTCTCTACATCTTTAAATACTCTCTTGATTGTGGGGATTGGATAACTCAAAAAAAGTGTCCTTGATTTCACAGCAGCATAATCAAGTATGCACTTTCATCACAGCATTAAAATACATTTAATTTAAAAACAAATGTTAAAATCCAATTGAAAGAAATACACATAAGTATAACCAGATCTAAATATGGAGTAATAATTAAATTACATTTAATAGTAAAATAGTAATCAACCAATAAATACAGTGGCGGCCGCCTTTAACCTTCTGCGGCCGCCACCGCGGGCTTTTTAAAAACGTGTGCAGATGCGGTGTTTTTTCACTGTTTTCCAGTGCCGCGGTTGCTTTTAATGATAAGCACCATTAGCGCTTGCCTGGAGACGCGGCCGACGCGTGGAGGACCCCTTGCTCAAATTGAAAACATGCCCGCATTTTTACGGGCAAGCTGGAGGATTAAAGGGGCCGCGACAGTAATTTGAATTGGATATGTAGTTGATTAAGCTACAACTATTATATAGGGAATCATGTTCCCACCATTCAATCTTTTATTATTAGAACATAGATATGTGGTTGAGTCATGTAACCCTTATCAATTATACTCTGGGATTAAATTACATTAATACCTATAATAAATGCATTATTGAACATAATATAAAATTCATAATAACATATATAAAATGCCTGAACAACTTATTCTGATTTTAGAATTATATTACCTAAACCCATTTTAAAATAATAATTAGATATGGGTATATCAGTTATAAACATTAAACCACTGATAAAGGAGACATATAGAATTTAACATACAGTACATGGAAATTACAACCCTCTGGGATATTTATACATGGCAGACAATACTTGATGACCGATGCATAAATTAAGAACATAAATACATAATATCTCAAAATATATTAGAAAAAATAAGCAATGCATATAAAATGCAAGTAAAGTGTCTCTGTCTATGCTTAGCTTTCGATCTTGAAAGTGCTTCATGCTGTAGCTGGTTGTGATCTTTTCTTCACTTTTTCTTTAAGCCCTATCTCCCCCTTCAGAGGATACAATGACTCCTTTCCTTAACATTTTTGCATATATACACTGGCGACACACTTTATTCGAGCTTGGCTAGTCCCACGAATTCAGGTATACCCGGGTGTATTGAGGTTTGTGACTGTTTTCTGCCCGAGTGCATTGAGTTATTTTCCAAGCAGGGATTGAAGCATTTTATTCCCGCTGGCTGCAATACTGCACAGTATATATATATAAACTGCATTACAATTCATGAATTTATGCCATCTGGTAGACACGCGAAGCATTGCAGCCTATTAAATCCTAATCATTATCATTTAACAGATCAGCCGCCCATCAGCCAGGCATGAACCCAGGCTGGGAAGGCAAATGCAACGGGGCTTGTCAGAGGTTAGGAGCGGCGCATTCCAGGTATCTGCCAGGTACATACCGGGTATTTGCTCGAATAAAGTGTGTCGGTGCAGTAGAAGATAGGCCAACTCCACATAAAACATACATAGAAAATACAAAAAAAAAGAAATAAAATCCTATTCTAAATCTTAACTTTACCTAAAAAACATTCTAACTGAATCGACGTATCTCTCTAGTTCCTTTCATTTACGCACATTATCCTGGCGAATCCTTGAGTGCCTTATTGTAAGGGTTCCGGGCCTGGTTTTGGCTGGAACTCACACTTGTAAGGATATAGAGCTTCCAGGCAAAGCCCTCCCTGTACTTGGCAATTGGGATCACCTGGTTTGATTTGTGTTTCTCTCCAATATTGAGATTGGATGCTTTTAAAGATATTTTTTAATCCCTTAATTATTATTTCATGGTTTCCTTTTTGTGGAACATCTTTTTTTCTACTGGTCCCTGCCATGATAGGATCCTCTGCTTTGGGATTTTATAATCTGTAAATCTTACTAATATTACATTTTTTTTTTTCATTTTTAATATTGAGTCCAGGACATTCTTCTCCAAACCACGTGGATTCTGTGTAATTAGTCCATTTACATAATGCTTAAATTGAAGATAAGCAAAGAACCCTCTATTTTCTATGCTGAATTCGTTCCTTAGCTCCTGGAAGGATTTACATTGTTTTCCTTTTTTTTCCAATTAGTTGTGTTATTTCCGTTAATCCCTGCTCCCTCCAGTTAAAAAAAGGTTGGCTCGTGGAGCCTTCTGGGAATTCTGGATTCCCTGTATTCGGATAAATTGGGATATTTCACTATCTAGCGCTAGCTGATTCCTTATCACTCTCAATGCCTTTTTTGTATGGTGTATTAGTAATGAATTGTTTATATAGGTTGGGAGTTTTGATTATTTTGCGTGTAGTATTGCTATCGGGTTGTAACCCTCCATATATACTTTTTCCATTTCTGGGATGACAAACCCGTATGTATGGTTAGCCCAATCTATATATATATAAAACTCAAATGATTTTTGTCTGTGGGTTTGTGTGCTCACTGATTGGTTGGCACCCGCCCACGGCTCTCGCTCTCATTGGCCTGCAGGGTGGGGTTATGTCACGGCCAGGGCTATGCAGGGTGTGAGCCACACAGCACCCTCACACCGCGTGCACCTCAAACAGAGTGCCTACAAACATGCTATGCACCGCCTGCGCACCGAACTCGGTGAACGCTCACACCCTAGTGGAACCACCACACATGACCGCTCACACCGCTCACACCGCACTCACCACCCACCGGGAGCCCCCACACCGACACCCACCCGCCGGAAGCCCTCACACCGACACCCACCCGCCGGGAGCTCTGAAGGACCACCACCGCCAGCCCTGCCCGCTCACACCAAACTCAGCGCGTCACACCGACACACCCGCCGGGACACTTCACACCGACACCCACCCGCCGGGAGCCCTGCGGACCGCAACCAACAGCCCTGACCGCTCACACCAAACTCAACATACACACGCCGGGAGCCCACACACCGATACCCACCCGCCGGGAACCCTCACACTGACAATCACCGCCAGACCGACACCCACCTGCCGGGAACCCTGCGGGACCGCCACTGCCAGCCCTGATTGCTCGCACCGCACTCACCACCCACCCGACGGGAGTCCTCACCCTGACACTCACCCGCTGGGAGCCCTGCGGGACCACAACCGCCAGCCCTGACCCAAACTCACACACACCCGCCGGGAGCCCTCACACTGACACCCACCCACCGGAAGCCCTCACACCGACACCCACCCGCCGGGAGCCCTAAGGGACCAACAGCCCTGACCGCTCTCACTGGAATCACCACTCACCCGCTGGGAGCCCTCACACTGACACCCACCCGCCAGGAGCCCTCACACCAACACCCACCCGCCGGGAGCCCAGAGCACACCGGAGCAGGAGAGGAGAGCCCTGGCCGCTCACACCCTAGTGGGACCGCAACCAGAGCGGACCATCACTCACTGCTCACACCACACACCAAAACATAGACACCAGGAGCCCTGAGCACACCGGAGCCACCGCTGCGCCCACACAAGACCGGGACCAGAGCGCCTGTTCAGGAAACAGATCGCCACTCACACCAGGTGAACGCTCTCAACACAACGCAAACTACAACACATACCGACGCCAACTATACGCAAGGTACTAATGACTTTTGTAACCACAAATTACATTGTATTTTGCTGTCTTTACAATAAACCATTTTTACAAAACAAAATCATATCAACTTTTCTTGCATGTTTCTTTTCACCTTTCTTAAACAACCTTTCCACCAAATGGTCAACCTTTTCTTAGGCTTTTCTAACTAATACAACCTATGACAGATTTACATCCCGGGCAACGCCGGATATATCAGCTAGTATCTTATATATCTAAATAGGCAGGCCTGCCCATAATTCTTCACATCAGGCATGGACATTCCTCCCTCCAACTTATCCATTTGTAATTTTCTGCCACTTATTCTCTTTTTCTTGCCTCCCCATATAAACCCTGTGAACATAAAACAGCTAAACCCCGTTATAGCGCGATCCGCTACAACGCGGATCCACTTATAATGCGATGTGTGTGGCTCCTGTTTTAAAAATTTTTTTGGGGGGTGGCAAACTTCCAGGATTTGCTGAGTGGAATGTCCGGCTACACACACACACACACACACACACACACACACACACACACACACACACACACACACACACACACACACACACACACACACACACACACACACACACACATATATATACACACATAAGCACATATATCTATATCTATCTATATATATATATATATATATATATATATATATATATTTATATATATATATATATATATATATATATATTTTAAACCCCTGAGGAATTGACGTTTCATGAAACATGTAGGGTCAGAGGTCATGGCTACTACAAGGAAGTGTTTGTACTGCAGCTGAAGCCTGTGTATCTAGCATCTGGGAGTGTCCCCTCCCCCCAGCGTGTGCCTTCACAGAACACACAAACAGCATTGCGACAAAGCTGTAGACGTCTATGTGCTGTGGAAGAGAATAGGAGCTGCCTTGCTAAAGATTTGGACACACATGAGAGCTTTAACTTGCCCTGTTGTAAGCAGGATTCTGGTTTTAACCACCAGAACGCCTTCTTTTTATGGATATTTTGCTTTTCTTTTATATTTGAATAAATTAGTTTAAATTGTATTTACAGCCTTGTGTTTGTATGTTAAATGTTGTTTGTTTGCTGTCTTTTGTCAGTCAGTGTTGTTCATTAGTGTTATATGTTAGTTTGTCCTATATCTACAGCAGTATACACTATGCAATATCGTTCTGCTTTTTCCATAAATCTCGGATGCCTTCCATGAAGTTACAAGGTTGATGCGGATGAACAGGACTGTCCCACAATGAGCATAGCTCTTGCCAGTGTATCTGGATATTTGGTTGACTTTATTTTCCAAGGCGCCGGTCTGTATTTATGTTTCTTTACACGGCTGATAGATGTTACAGTTATTGATAGTACTACCAGACTACTGATTACTCCATAGCGTCTTGGTAGTCAATGCGCATGCACTAGCAGTACAAAGTTCCCACATAACCCCGTCAGATTGATGGCATCAGCCTGCACACTGCCTCTGCCGTACACTCTGCAGTCATAACACAACTTAATGAAAACAAGAAAACAAGCGCAAAAAAATAATTTGAATATAAATAGGATACTTATAGTCCCAATTTAAAGATGTAGGCAGAAATTGGTGGCAGAGGGTGATAAGTGGGTTCTTCAACCACTAGGGATGATGTAGAGTAGGAGGATCCAATGCGCACTCACATCCAGATGATATAAAAATAAAAATAAAAGAGAAAACACAATAGTGTAATTCTGTATATATTCGGTATAGATAAAGATGGTAATGCACTCACATTTAGTAAGATAAAGCAGGCATCTCGGTTAATCAGTTTAACCAGACTGTAGTAGAGAAACATCAGGAGTCAGGGTACTTCTTATATGGTCTCTGATGGAAGGATATTCCCAATTTCTCCCAGGCTCACAGGCAGCAGGATATATTGCAGATATAGAGAAATAAACACACATAGGGGCCTATGCAGAAACCGGCGAGAAGCCCTATCTCGACAGTTTTTTGGCAAATATGCCTACAGCAATTCAGTAAATGGCGAAAAACTGGCGAAATGATGAAAATCCACCGTTTTTATTTGCCGGAAAAAAAACTCGCCGCGCGGGTGGCGAGAAGCAATATCTCGCCAGTTTTAAAACCCACTGTATTCTAGTAGCCCCGATCAGCATCTCGGCGCTGATCGGGGCTATAAAATGGAGAGATTTTCTCCAAATCGCTCCGCCAACAAAGTTGGCAAAAAACTGGTGCTGAGCGGCGATAGGGGACATAGAAAAAAAACTGGCCATTTTCCTGCCTCGGATTGATGCAGGGGGGCTCCAGAGCTGATACTCAGTAATACCAGCACCGAAGCCCCCCCCATGCATCCGAAGCAGGAATAATGCATTAACAGCCCAATTCATTACCTTAGCGGGCAACCGCTAAGGCAATGAAGGGGTTAACCATCCATTACCATGCTTTCAGTGGGGAGCGGCAGTGGATTAAGGGGGTATTTGGAATTTGGGGGGGTGTTTATGGTTTCTGGGGGGTTGCGGGTCAACTTAACCCCTTCATTACCATAGCGGTTAATACCGCAATGGTCATGCAGTGGTTAAGCCCTCCAGCGACCCACCCGCAAGCCATAAACAACCACTGTGGGGGGGCACACAATATATATATATATATATATATATATATATTGTGGTTAGCAGAGATGTGTGCAGTGTGTCATCGCCCAAAGAGAATGACCTAGGCGCAAATGGAGACAAGAAAAACAAACATAGGGTAGTACGTTCTAACAAAGTAAACCGCCAGAAGGTATGATATGCACTCACAGCGTATAGGATAAAATCAAGCCTTGGATCCACACTGGGATCTGGAAATTATTATGTGATGAATCTGGAACAGCTGGTCATCCACAGCAATTGTAATCTCGAGCATAGATTCAAATGCAGGAAGAGAGGTAAAACACAAATAGCGTAACACAGTTTATTAAAATTGTTAATAAAAATAACTATAAGTAAAAGACTCACATTCTGTGAGATATCATAAAACTTTTGAGAATTCTGAGCATCTCACACTCATTAGAAAAAGATAGTAACACTTTGCAGATTTCTTCAACAGTCCTTGGTATGTAGAATAGTAACCAATAAGGAAATGGGTCCTGGTTGTAAATAGCAAACACACTTTGTGTCTCTACTGCTCCACACAGTCTCCTTGTGTGAGCGGTCTCTTTCCGTTATTATCAACCTACATAGGTCTTTCTCACTGCACCTAATGTGCGTATAGTACTCACGGTACTTAGAGGTAGGTGCTGTCCGGTTTTACACTTAGTACGCTGTTACTTTCTTCCCACGAAGAGTCCTCAGTGTTCCTTCGGTCACCCACGTCTCCTGGGGACGCTCCGTACCACGTGACGACGCGGTGACGTCACTCCCTCTCGCGAGAGTTCGTCCGGTGGGCTGTGGGAGCGGGGCCTCGATCCTCTGCACTGCAAATCCTACCGCAGGCAAATAATGGGACAAACGGCCACCGGCACCTCTTGGCTGCTGTCTGCTGCTACTACTCAGTATACTGTGTTCACTGTCTGCAAACCACGCCCTACGCGTTTCTCTATTAGGCTTCGTCAGGGGCTGATTATTATCCCCTGATATATATATATATATATGCACACATAAATAATACACCAGTAAACCCTTAAGTTCCATAACATTTGTGGCATGCACAGCAATGACATTATAGGCTGGCCCTCGGGTGTTCCCGCAGGGGTCCCCGCTTGGCTGCAGTACCAAGTCGGTGCACCCAAAAAATAAGTAAAACATACAGAAATACTTTTAAATAAATAAGCATAAAAAGAGCCAATGTTATGTCCCCTAACCACTTAATTACCGTAACGGTTATTAACCGCTACCGTCATTAAGGGGTTAACCCATCCTCACCCACCACTCTGAAGGCCAAAGCACAACCCCCACTACCAACCCCTGTGAGGCATAACCACCATCACCCCCAACACAAGGGGAGGCCTACCGTCCGTCCCTTGGGGACAATACCCCCTACCCCCAATACCCACATTCACAACAATACACACACCCGCAATAAACATAACAATTATTAATAAACTGTACATAACCCAAACACACCATATAGCAAATATATTGTGGTGTTATTTAACCCCTTAATAACAATAACGGTTAATAAGCGCTAAAGTTATTAATGGGTTAAGCCACCCTGCACCCATTCATTTGTAGAGTGGCTTCATCATTCTCTTTATATATATATATATATATATATATATATATATATATATATATATATATATATATATATATATATATATATATATACAGTGTTCGACAAACCTATACATTTGCTCGCCCCGGGCGAGTGGATTTAACCCCCGGGCGAGTAAATATTGGCCCAAGCAGCACACGTTTGGTACTAGGTGGCGAGTAGATTTTTTTGTGTGGCAAGTAGATTTTTTGGTGATTTGTCAACCACTGTGTATATATATATATATATATATATATATATATATATATATATATATATAATATTTTACATATATCTTTATAAATACATGTAAAATATAAGTATGATTAAGCAATCTACAAAGAAATGAGAAAGGATATGCATGTAGCAATTTAAAACATCCGATCTGTAATTGACAACATCACTGCCAAATTAAAAACAAAACCAAATGAAAATAAAAACCCATCTCATAAGAGAATACAGCAAGCACCTATCCAAACCAGTAAAGAGTAAATTGCAATACAACTTACAATTGAACAATGTATACATGAAGCAAATAATATTTCCATCATGTACACAATAGCAATCAATGGTCCAAAACAATTACACGATTGAAAGTAAACATTCAATATAAACAAAGCAAGTAGCCAATAATAAATTACCAACATACAATTAATGCCATCCGAAATATATTACAAGCAAATCTAAACCAAAACCCTATTCAAGATTGTTATGCAAACACAAAACCATTGCAAAACCAAATCTATTTCTAACTAACACGATCATACACAATCTAAATTCACCAAGTAAGTCACAATAAACAATTAAGGCAGGGTCCCAACATATACCCATGCAATCATCATCATCTGGAATTACATTAGTAATTCTACATTACATTTCACACACACAATAGTAACCACACAGGGAAAAGACTTGTAGAAGACATGAAAAAATGCAATAAACATTTGAAAAACAACCCTTTAATAAACATGTATGTATATAGCTCCAGAGGGATATACATACATGGGCGTGAGATGGACATTAAAAAAATAAATCAGACGTGTGAGAAAAAAACAAGTTACAACTTAAATAAAATACATTTCTTGACTTTACTTACCATTAGATGACCAATGACCGACTTCAGGGGGAACCGGTATGTCTGCAACAAATCCAAAGACAGGAACCAGCAACCCATAAAATTATAAACATTTGTCATCCAATGTGGTGTCTTCTTTCTTGTCTTTATAATCCATACCGTCTGTGGTCTTCTTTTCGGGGTCTTCTTTGCCGTCTGCGGGGTCTTCTGGCTTCTTCTTCTGTGACGCACGTCCATCTTCATAAGAGGGGAGGTCCTCTCCCCATGGCGTCAAGCTGGAAAATGAGACGACATAGGCTTTTATAGGCCTATGACGTCACATTTTGCATCAAATGGTTCTCACGGTCCTGATTGGTCCGTGAAAAGCATGTGATTTTGGATAAGGCTAACACAAATGATGACGTCATTTGAAAGGAAATGAAGCCAGCCAATCAGAATGGCTGTGCTTCATTTCCCTTTAACATGACGTCAACAAAACCAACATGGGATTACAGCCAATGAGATCGTGAGTTTAGTTTCGAAAAGACATTTTTTTGGCAATTCGTCCCGCCAACTCAAAGTTGGCGGCTTGGTGGGGAGAAGGATCGGCAAGGTTAGCGGGACGGCACTTAGAAAAAATAACTCATCTGAACATCTATGGAGGCAATGGAGCGGACACTTATAACATTATAGGATAGTTTACGTGGTATTGCTCCAAATAAAATTGTACTTGTCATTACAGTGTCGATGTTATTCACTTCATCGTGCCACCGCTTACGTTCATTATTGGCAGAACATCTTACTTGTGAATGTTATAATGTTTTGCGTCTCACATGACTGTTTGTGTTATGCTGTGTCAAGGGAAAGTCCTATAGTAAACTCTTAAAGGAACAATTCACATCATCTGAAACATGTTAGTGAAGTGTCCTTGTTTAGAATTCATGGTGTGAAGCATTTGACACATAGGGCAATGTAGGAAGGTTGGAGCACAACTGGACACAGGAAAAGAAGAACAAACTGCGAGAGAGTGTGTGTCCCATAAAAATATTTAATGGATCAAACCATAAAAATACAGTGAGCCCACGGGCCCCCAGCAACGCGTATCAAGCGGAACGCTCTTTATCAAGGTGTATATTGACCCCCTCATATCTGGTCTCTGATATATACCCAGTTTCCCGCCATCCATTTCCATCCGCTCGGCGCCAGACCGCGTCACAAGTGGCCCGTCATGCGCGTCGCGCAATGGTGACGTCAGCGCGCACTGCGTGTATACAGAATAATCAAACTTTATTAACAATTGACAATTTTCAACAAATTCTGATAATAATGAACTCAAATACAAATATAAATATACATAGACCTAGCTATACAATGCCTTTATAACATATATGCTGTGTCAAGGGAAAGTCCTATAGTAAACTCTTAAAGGAACAATTCACATCATCTGAAACATGTTAGTGAAGTGTCCTTGTTTAGAATTCATGGTGTGAAGCATTTGACACATAGCACCGATCATGCGTTTATTCATGTTGTTAAACATTATATAATGTTTGTAATGTTTAACGCATGATCCAACTAAGATATAGCTGTTATTCGTAATGTTTACATCTTGTTTGTGACATTCCTCTTTTTATGACGTCTGAAATAGCACAATCAATAACATTGCATGATTACATTTGACACATTGCAGTGTAATCATTTCATGTTAAGTACTACACAGATGTATAATACGACATAATATTACGAATATTTTTACATAATCAATTGCTAATCTCCAGATGCCTTTGAATGATGCATAAGCACATTCTAATTAGTTCATGTGAACATGTGACAATAGCATGCAAACTTCAACATGTTGAAACGTTGTTTTTAAACGTTTATTTCAAGGTTGAATACAAGTGACATTACTGAGTGTTGCGTAAAGAAGTGGTATGTGCATTTAACATTACATAACGACTTTGTGAAAAGTATTATTATAAAGCTTAACATCACATCATAGTCAAATTTTATCATTGCCTGATGAACACACACCATGAATCCGTATTATTGTAATCTATACACTTTGCGAATTCACAAGTGCTATATGTTTATTTGACAGCTTGCATGTAATTAAGTCACGTGACATCATCACATGGGTATTTAAAGGAGGCCAATTACCTGCGCCTTGACAGCTACAGACCAGAAGATGATACGATTGTTCATGAGAAGGCGCAGAATTCTTTTGGAGGAGACGATATCAGAGGGGCAGGATGTCCGAGTGACAGGAGAGGACAGGGATAGGGACAGGGACAGGGACAGGGGAGCGGAGTGGAGAGGGAGAGGGAGAGGACAAGGAGAAGAGAGAGGAGAGAAGTGGTGCCTCGTCCACGTGTGTACAGGGAGTGTACCTTTTTAGATGGGATGACTGCGGAGGAGATCATCAGTCGTTATCGTTTGAGTTCAGCAGCAATCATTTCTCTTTATGAAGAGATCCGCTGAGATTTAGAGAGTGTAACAGCCAGAGGTCGTGCAGTCCCTGGGCTTGTTAAAATGCTGTGCTCATTACATTATCTTGCTTCCGCGTCATTCCAGACAACTGTGGGCATAGTGGGTGGGGTCTCGCAATCGTCATTCTCGCGGGCCTTCACCCAGTTTCTATGTGCACTGAATAGGCGCGCTAGGAATTATATTCATTTTCCTACAGAGCAGACAGAGTGGCTGGAAGTGAGAAATGGCTTTTATACCATAGCCGGGATACCATGTGTGATGGGTGCAATCGATTGCACCCATGTTGCCATGATCCCGCCTAGTCAGAGTGAGCATGCTTACCGCAATCGTAAGCATTACCATTCCCTGAATGTACAGGTGGTATGCGATGCCACGATGAAGATTATGCATGTGGTAGCCAAATTCCCTGGTTCCAGCCACGATTCATTTATCCTGAGAAACTCATCAGTTTTCCATGCTTTTGAACAAGGCTATTTTGGAGCTGGTTGGCTGGTGGGGGAGTACATATTATTAAGTGTTAACAAACCACAATTGTGTATTTGTTAAATGTTGCATGAAATAATGATTACACATTGTGTACTGTTTCTGCATGATGGATTATAGTTGACTCAGGATACGGAATTAGGCCTTGGCTTCTGACACCGGTGCCTAACCCGCAATCTGAAGCCGAGGACCGCTATAATGTAGCCCACATATCGACACGATCGGTCATTGAGCGGACATTTGGGCTTCTAAAAACACGCTTCAGGTGCTTAGATAGAACTGGCGGGGCACTCCAATATAAGCCTGAGAAAGTGTCTGATATAGTTATAGCTTGCTGCATTTTGCACAATCTGGCACTCCGCCATAATATGCTCAGTGAAATACGTCAGGACTTGAAGGAGGAGCATCCCGTCAATTTAGCAGCTGACAGTGAGCAAACTGCCTGTGGTGTTGAGACACGTCGTAATGTGATCAGCACATATTTTACATGTAAGCAACTACCTATATGTTCATAGTACTACATATATGTATTCATTCATGTTTCTGACAAATACATGTCTCCAAATATCATTCACATAGGAAACGGATGCATCTCCTACTCGCACCTTCCTCTTCTCGGCTGTGTGGACAATTACATGTGTCACCGGTATGTGATTCTTAAACAGGTTGGATACAAAGTGTTACCACTAAACAGTTGTGTGTTTACCTGAGCAAATAATGTCTAGCAAATCTATATTGTCTGTCAGAAGGTTTGTGGTTTAAGCATGAACTAATAGTGTGCAAGAGACCTTGCTCCTAACCCCTGTTGGTATATGCGTGCTGCCAGGGAGGTAGGTAATAGAGATTTATGTGCTATGTATCCACAGCCAGATACAATAAGATCCCTATTGTGGCGCACTGCAGACCTTTATGTTATATTGCGGTCAGAGGTAGCAAAAGACAAATGAATAAAATCAATTTTATTAACTTTTTTGTGTGTAGTATTTAAAAATAGAGATATATAGCCGAGTAGGGTATATGTCTATGTATTATAGTCCCTCAGTTGATCCTTTTCAGTTAAGCTAAAATGGCTCTGTGGAGCAGTTTGAAGTCAGTAAATCTAGTCAGGTGTTTTTGCCGGAGATATAGAGCTCACTTCAGTTTATGTTGTTTTGAATTGAGGTTTTGTGTCCTATGTCTGACTGCGCATGCGTCACCGCTCTATGATTGGTATTCTGTCCAGCTGTCTGATGAATGGAATTAAGGTAAGTAGATGGCGTAAATCTAAATATTCTATGCTAGGCAAGACAGTGGTAGGCTTAAAGTCCCTATGATTATGGAATGTTGGTGACTTCGTTAGTTATGTTAGGGTCAAAGCATATATTCCACAATATGTCACAGTACTCTGATTATTACCCAGTGGGGAGGATATACAGTAGAGGCAGCGATTATTCTAACAAAAACCAGTGGCAATTCCCCAAAAGACCCAGGTACACCCAGGTACATTCTGAATACATTTCCTTAAACTAGCCCCAGCATTTTTGCATTGATTAATGGCCTATCAGATTAACAGCGGGGGTCCCTGGCAGTCCCATTCAAACTGAATTGGAATGCCAGGGATCCCTGCTGTGTTAATCCTATGGGTCGTTAGTCAATGCAGAAATGCCTTAAACATGCCTCAAACTAGCCCAGAACATACCCAGCACATACCCTGAATGTAACCCGGCTAGTTTAAGGCAAATGTTAGAATAAGCGTTGCCTCTACTGTAGGTCTGGAGATGTAAGTCTACCAAGGTGGGTATATTGGTTATAATAATACCTCTCTGATTAGAGTAAATGTGTTTGTGGCTTCAGATTGCCCTAGATCATATATATACTTTTGTTTAGTTGCGTACATCTAGTTGTGTATGCATCACGGTGGATCCGTGCAGAGTGAAACGGGGTGGATATTACTAAATAGGTAATAACTGTCCTTCAGTAGAGGAAGGTTATGAGTCGCAAGATCCTAACTAAACTTTAAAGTTATGAAGTATACCTAGTATCAGATGCACAGATAGCGTTTCCAATTGAAACACTGAGATAGATAGGAGTGCAGATAGGTAGGGAGGAATTAATACGATGGTAATTCCTTGCAGAAAAATCACAGTGGCTGTGGAAGGTTATGAGTCGCAAGATCATAACTAAACTTTAAAGTTATGAAGTATACCTAGTATCAGATGCACAGATAGCGTTTCCTATTGAAACACTGAGATAGATAGGCGTGCAGACAGGTAGGGAGGATTAATTTTTGCCTGAGCCTTAATTTGCGCTAGAGAGAATTGCAGCCACACATTAATACTCTCACCTCAATGGAAGGTATACCTTGCACACGATCCATGTAAAACTGACAAAGTGTCCGCCTTTGGAATTTGTAAAACAAAGAAAAATATCTGGCTAGTGTCATTGGCTACTATAGCACTATACAAAATTACACGACACAAAGTCATCACAGCCGCTGCGATTTTTCTGCAAGGAATTACCATGTCTTAAGCATGAACTACCTTTAAAATATGTTGGTACCTGTTGCAGGGTACATGCAACTACACACGTGGGGTTTTCTTGATAAGGCTTATTTATTTAGCCTTAAATTATAGAGCACATAAAACAAAAATAGCTTTTCTTCAGCAGACAAAACAAAATTCCTTGTCTTCAGCATGGCAAACAAAATAGCTTCTCTTCAGCATAGTAAACACAACAGTCCATAAAACATGTACTTTGCAAAACAGACCTTAAATCAAGCTGTTCTCTCTTCAGAGTTTCAGGGTATTTCCCTGCTTCAGACAGCATACAAAAAGACAGACCTTCTAGCAGTAATCTCTTCAGTAACTCACTCCTCTCCTGACCAGCCAGCCATGTGTGCACCTCCTGGGGTTTTTAACACACCTTGATTAGGCAGCTGGGATTCAACTAATTGCCATCAGCTTCCCAGCTGAAGTTAACCTCATCACTGCTGCACTGCAGACTAAACATATGTCTGCCAGGCATATAGCTGGTGGCTTTTATTTACCCTGTCACATTCCTCCCCTGTTAGTGTGTGGCTGGGGCTACTCATGGCTGAAGCCTGACCATCCACCCCTTCTCTAGAAAAGAAATCAGCATTTGCGTTCTCTTTTCCTGGCCTGTGCTGAATCTCAAATGACAAGGGTTGGAGGGCCATATACCACCTAGTTAACCTAGCATTGGAATCTTTCATGCTATTTAACCACTTCAGTGGAGTATGGTCCGTAACCAGAGTAAAATGGACTCCTGCCAGGTAATGCCTTAAAGCCTTGATTGCCCACTTTACTACGAGGCACTCCTTCTCAATCACTGAGTAAATTTTTCCCCTCGGGAACAATTTCCTACTCAGGAAAAGGATAGGGTGTTCAACTCCCTCAAACTGTTGTGACAACACTGCCCCTAGCCCTATCTCTGATGCATCCATTTGCACTACAAAAAGGCCTGTTGAAATCTCGGCTTCTAAGGACGGGACCCTCTGATAGACACCTTTTTATGTCCTCAAAGGCTCTCTGACACTCCCTTGACCATACCACTTGTGTAGGGGCACACTTTTTTGTGAGGTCCGTTAAAGGGGCTGCCACTTCCGAGTAGTTGGGGATGAACCGCCGGTAGTATCCTGCTAAACCCAGCAGAGAGCGTACCTGCATTTTTGTTTGGGGGGTCGGAACTTCTTTCAGGGCAACTACCTTGTCGGCTAGTGGCCTTACTTTTCCACCTCCCACTGCATACCCTAAGTATTTGGTTTCCGCCTCACCCAAGGCACATTTCTTAGGGTTGGCTGTGAGCCCTGCCTCTCTTAGAGATTTGAGGGCCGCTATCCGCCTATTTAGATGGGCCTGCCAGTGTTTACTATAAATGACAATGTCATCTAGGTAGGCTGTGGCATAATTCCTATGGGGTCTCAGCACCTTATCCATGAGTCTATGAAATGTAGCTGGGGCTCCATGCAGTCCGAATGGCATTGTCAGAAACTGATATAAACCCATGGGAGTGGCAAAAGCTGTTTTGCACTTGGACTTTTCCTCTAAGGGTATTTGCCAGTATCCTTTTGTTAAATCCAGCATGGATATATATTCCGCGTTACCAAGGGCATCAATTAACTCGTCCACCCTTGGCATGGGATATGCGTCAAACTTGGATACCGCATTGACCTTTCGGAGGTCCACACAAAATCTTACCTTCCCATCGGGTTTAGGGACCATAATTGGTGGACTACACCACTCACTGCATGATTCCTCAATCACTCCTAAGTGTAACATTTCTTGTACCTCCTTCTCTACCAGGGCTCTATGACTTTCAGGCAACCTATAAGGACGGGAACGTACTTTTACCCCAGGTGCTGTCGCGATCGCATGTGAAATTAAGTTAGTTTGCCCTGGTAAATCAGAAAAAACATCATGAAACTGTGTAATTATTGCTAACAAGTCCCCTTTTTGTTCAGAGGACAACTGTTTACCCATTGGGATATTATCGTCACTCACGATGTTCTCCCGTGGAGGTTGAGGACCCAAGTCCGTTTCCTCCTCCACTGGGTGGATGAATAGAGACCGCTGCATCTTCCAGGGTTTCAGCAAGTTCACATGGTAAATTTGTTTACCCTTCCTGGACCCTGGTTGAGCGATCTCGTAATCCACATCACCCGTGCGGTGGAGTACTTCGAATGGGCCCTACCATTTGGCCAGTAGTTTACTCTCGCAACTGGGTAATAATAACATCACCTGGTCTCCCGGGTGAAACACTCTCATGCGAGCATTCTGATTGTAATGTCTCTCCTGACTGTCCTGGGCTGATCTAAGATTTTCCCTAGCAAAAGGGCCGACCACATCTAGGCGCTTCCTAAGGTCTAGTACATATTTCAGGGAATTCTTAGAAGGGGACCGCTGTTCCTCCCTGGACTCCTTTAGGAGGTCTAGGATACCCCGGGGTTGGCGGCCATAGAGCAGTTCAAATGGAGAGAATCCCGTGGAGGCCTGGGGAACTTACCGCACTGCAAACAGCAGAAAAGGGAGAAGTTCATCCCAAGCTCTCTTCTCTGAATCTACAATTTTCCTCAGCATTCCTTTTAGAGTTCGGTTAAATCTTTCCACCAATCCGTCAGTCTGTGGATGGTAGACCGATGTCCGAACAGACTTGACCTCTAGTAATTTTAAGACATCCTGCATCAGTTTAGCCATAAAATTTGTACCTTGGTCTGTCAACTAAACCTGGGGAAGTCCAACCCGTGAGAACAGCGCCAACAACTTGTTGGCTACTTGCTTCGCCATTGCTGTTCTCAGGGGGAACGCCTCAGGATATCTTGTTGCATAATCAACTATTACAAGAATAAACCTGTGTCCTTTCGCAGAAGGTTCTAGTGGTCCTACCAAGTCTACCCCAATCCTCTCAAAGGGAACTGACACCAAGGGTAGAGGAACCAAAGGGGCTGGTTTTTGTCCCTTTGGACTAGTTAGCTGGCACTCCAGACATGCCACACATAACTTAGCAATATCACTATGCATCCCTGGCCAATAGAATCAGGATGAAATACGGTGCAATGTTTTATCCCTGCCCAGGTGACCACCCCAAGGGACAGTATGGACTAGAGTGAACACAGATTTAACAAACGCCTTGGTAACCAATATCTGTCTGGTGACCTCCCCTGTTTGTGTCTGCCTATTCACCCTATACAGGATATCATTTGATAATTCAAAATGGGGGAATACTATCACCCCCTGTGCATTAAAAATAAGCTCATCAATTTTCACCACCTTGTCATACTTTCTAGCAAGGACTGGGTCTTCCCTTTGCTTCTGGCAAAAGTCAGGGAGATACAGGTCTGGTAAATCTCCAGGGCCCATATCCCCCTCCCTCTGGCCATCCCTAGCCATCACTTGTGACCTCTGACTACTAGAATGGTCACCTTGAGACCCAGATTTCTGCAACCAGTCCTGTTTGTCAGAGCGTCTTTGCTTCCGAGACTTTTGAACCCGGTGTCTACTGGGAAAAAGGTCTGCCAAGAAGGGGAACAGTTTGACAGGGTTCTCCTGAGCCATAGAATGTGGCTCCTCGTGAGAGACCGGAGCCATTAGGTCCGAAAAGAAAGGCTAGTCCCGGCCGAGCACAACGGGGGCAAGGAGCCAAGGAACGACTCCTACTTCGAGGTATGCCTCCTGACCTTTTACCTGTAGCCGGATTTTGACCATCGGATACCGTTTTACATCGCTGTGTATACATTCTATACTCCATGGGGAATCACAAGAACACACGTTAGGCGGTAACAGTTCCTGTAAGACCAGAGTTTTCCCTGAGCCCGAATCTACAAGGGCCTGGATGGTTTTTCCCCCAACCTGGGCTGGAAGTAGCCAGGGCTTGTAATTTTCTCCAGTGAAGGCTGAGGCAACGGTCCTGCTGAAGGAACAATCCATCTGTGGACAGTCCACATGCCAGTGGCCTTGTTCTCTGCAGGCGGAACATGGAGAGGGTTCCCTCGCAGAAGGGGGCTGTGGATAGCGCTCCACTGGACCGGATACTTGATACCCGGATGTCATCGGAAGTTCCTCTCATTTTGCGATGAGCCGACCTCAGGAAGGAGGTGAGGGTCTCGGAGGGGACCAGCATTTGGACTCTGCCCTTGCTGGAACGACTGCTCCTTCCGCTGGACTTGGCGGTTGTGCGTGGACGGGTCGTAGGTTCCCTGTTGATCCGACCTCCCTCTTTGGGCGTCCGCAGGTGCCGTTGGAGTCGGATCCGTCGGGTCCTGGACACTCGCCTGTACCTCAGCCCCAAGGAATTTCTCCACGAGTCGGACCGCCAAGGTTAGGGTTTCAGCTGCGTGACGTTTTACCCACGAGTGTGCGGAAGGGGGTATTATTTGTAGGAATTGTTCCAAAACCACCTGCTCAAGAATTGCCTCCTTAGTGCACTCCTCGGATTGTATCCAGCGCGTACACAAGTCCAATAACCGCTGAGCGAGGACCCGGGGTCTCATCTTAGTGTTGTACTTCATGTTCCGGAACTGCTGCCAGCAGATCTCTGGGGTTAGACCTAAGCGACCCAGTATGGCGGCTTTCACTTGTCGGTAGTCCATTGCCTGATCTGCAGGGAGGCCCTGATATGAGGCCTGGGCATCTCCTATGAGGAGCAGGGCCAAAGCAGTTGCCCAGCGATCTGCAGCCCAGCCCTGAGCTTCAGCAACCCTTTCAAATGTCAGTAAAAAAGCCTTTGGATCCTCGTTCGGAGCCATTTTCCTCAGGAGTATCGGGGGTTTGTTTGCAAGTTCTGGACTGGCAGACCCCTGGAATTGGGTCAGCAGTTTGGCAATCCGCTCATCCTGTGCTGCCTGTAGTCTTTCATCGTTCTCTGCTTGTAGTTGGGCCTGCTCCTGCATTAACAGTCCCTGCTGTTTGGTCTGCTCCTGCATTACCAGGCCCTGCTGTCTGGTCTGCTCCTGCATTAACAGTCCCTGCTGTCTGGTCTGCTCGCACAGAAACTCTTAAAAAAATTCTTCAATTTTTCTCATTATTGTGTGTGTTTGTGTGGCCCTTTAACTGCAGGGGCCTTTCAAAATCCCGTCACTTCTGACACCATATGTTGCAGGGTACATGCAACTACACACGCGGTGTTTTCTTGATAAGGCTTATTTATTTAGCCTTAAATTATACAGCACACAAAACAAAAATAGCTTTTCTTCACCATACAAAACAAAATTCCTTATCTTCAGCGTGGCAAACAAAATAGCTTCTCTTCAGCATAGTAAACACAACAGTCCATAAAACATGTACTTTGCAAAACAGACCTTAAATCAAGCTGTTCTCTCTCCAGAGTTTTAGGGTATTTCCCTGCTTCAGACAGCATACAAAAAGACAGACCTTCTAGCAGTAATCTCTTCAGTATCTCACTCCTCTCCTGACCAGCCAGCCATGTGTGCACATCCTGGGGTTTTTAACACACCTTGATTAGGCAGCTGTATTCAACTAATTGCCATGAGCTTCCCAGCTGAAGTTAACCTCATCACTGCTGCACTGCAGACAAAACATATGTCTGCCAGGCATATAGCTGGTGGCTTTTATTTACCCTGTCACAGTACCCAATAGTTACTGCTATATTTTTAGATACAAATGTTCACTTGGAGTGTCAGATGTGTGTGACAAGGATGTGTAGCATATTGTTTATTTGAGATCACATTGTTCAGATATGTTGTCGTTTTTTATATCACATTGTAAAGTATCACATATGTTGTTGAATTAGCTGAATTAACATGTGATTGAAAGAAGATATTTTTTTATTCTCCATGTTATTTTTTCACTCAGATTACTCCAATGACTAGTCATGGAATTTATGACATTTAACATATGGAATAAGAGGCTCAAACATCGCGACGGGTATTGTGATAGGATGTGTAACCATTAGTTGCTGAACAAGTTGTGAGCTTGGCAATATGACCTTCGTGTATTGTGGCCGTGTGGTTGTTTTAACTTTTCTGTTATTGGATAGTGAAGGAAAATCCGTTATTTCCTCCCCGGGCTTCAGAACCGAGAGGAACTTTTCCTCTGCCAGGTACACTGAAGCCTTGTGACTGGATACACTATCTGCACCTGTTTGCAGCAGACTTCCCAGGAAGCTTTCACGCCCTGCAACTGTTATCTTCGATCTTTGATGAACCTTATCAGGCCTGGAAGACGAACGAAATGAAACGTAACGCACGCCAGGTTTCAAATCCTTTGTCTCAATTTATTACTCATAGGGTAATGATTTTTATACAGAAAACAAAAAGATATTGGTTAAAGGCGTAACATAGGCGTATCATAGGCGTATACTAGGTGTGTCTTGGGCGTAGCTTTGATTAGAGGCGTGATTTAGGGGCAGGACATATTAGTGGCGTGACTTTTGAGACGTGTCCTTTTCAATACAAGCAATGTTCTGAATACATAGCTTATTCATTGTCTGTTATCAAAAGAGACCTTGAGTCTTAGCAACTTTATTACATTATCTTGCTTCTTGCAGAGAACCATTCTATTATATTCTACTAAAACACCAGGAAATTGACATCACAAAAGTATCTAGTAATACTAGATCTAGTATCTAGTAAGACCAGGAAGAAAGGAAATGCAATTTAGCAGAGAAACTGAGTGCATTTAGGAATTATATTTCAGCAAAAAGGCTGACTACAGAATCTTAACTAGTTATGACCATACAAAATGGAAGCTTAACATGAGTGCAGACTCTGGCCTGACATACTGGTCCTAACAGATAGTGTGTTCAAATGTTATTAACTACATTACAGAACCTGTCATGATGATGAGTTTACAACATAACATCATGCACATGAGCGATGCTAACACTCAAAGCATGTTTGTATCCAAGAACCAACGTGCTAAACATCCTAACCATTGCAATTGATGTAATTAGTTCTTCTCTCTCTTCATCTTCATCTTCCTGAACATATTGTCACATGTATATTTACAAATTAAAGATGTGTGTTGATTTGCCGTACATCTAAGTTTGTTTTAAATCATTCAACCATTCCAAAGTATTGTAGTCTCTCTTAACAAATGTGTATTGCTTCATAAACACAATGATAATGTTATCCATAACATGTTTATGTGATCAACTGTACTTATGAATGATGATCCTCATCCTTTATAAGAAGTGTAAACCTAGTAACATTAATGAGTTACAAATGTTGTTACGCACACATTTCATCATATTGTAATGTGTTTGTGTGTGTGTGTTTATGTTTTTCACTGTTTGTGTAATACATGTATTTGTTAACTAAACCATATTTACATACATTATTGAGTCAAAACATTGTAGCCTTCATGTAGCTATGTATGTGTTTAACGTGTAGTAATAACACTAAACTATTCTTCGGTTTTGTATAATGTAAACTCAAATGTTAAAGTGTTAATCATGTATACATAACATTAATGACCTAATGCATGTTATGTCTACACAACAATGTAGTTCAATATATTATATTTTCAGCACATTTTTTACAAAAGAAGATCACTATTGTTATTGTGTACTTTGAAATATAGAATGTTTCAGATGTTGTAACTTTCATGTATATGATTTGACATTTAACATAACAGATTACAATATATAGTAGCTAATTGTGTTATAATAGTGATAATGTTGCTTTCACATATCACATGACATTACAATACGTATTATGTTATCAAATATTAAACACATATGTAAATGTAATTTTATTGTTTATTGGTTATCAACATAATAATTAACATTTAGTGCTGACTTAAAAAATACACACAAGCCTACTTCGATTGTATATTCGTAATCAGCGCAAAAGTGTTCAAAAGCATTGCCACAGATTGATTATAATTGATTGTCTAGACGCGTCACACTCAGGTAATATTTTCTTTGGTCCATCTCTAATCATACATTGGTCCCATGTATTCATAACCGACATCTGTGAAATAAAGCAAACACATTCGGTTTTAACATAGCACATTGATGTATGTTTCATCATCATAACGCTTAACACATATTAATATGATTGTCGAGATTAACAATGAAGTTACATATATGTTTCAACAGCAAGGATAAATCTAATCCGACAGAAGATTTTAATGTTTAAAATGCTGTTGTTCGCATTATAACTGATATGTGACTTCCGGGTCCTGAATACATAATAATGTGTGCGCACAACGTGTGTTGCGCGCGCACCTCAGTAATCTGTGGACTAAGTATTAGCGCATGCGCAAGACTATGTGTAAACTGTGCGTACAAGACATGTTCCTCCATGCTGATGCTGCTGCTAGCAGTAAGCATATGATCGCATAAGCTACATTTATGGAAGATAAACAAATGCACTTATACAGACGTACATATATTAACGTTGGCAACTGACGTGTGTCCACGCACAAACGGGACGCTCACACAATGAGCGTAAACAAGACGCGTGAGGTCATGTTCACGCACCATGAAAGTCACGCAAACACCCCTCTCACTGAATGACCATTGGCCTACAGTGCTCTGCACACACCGCCCTACCAGCGTGCGCGCATGACAGACTGCACTGACCGTAACAATAAGCTACGGTCACAGTCAATACTGTGACACGCTCGCACGTCGGGTGGGGGGTGGCCTGCGCATCAGTAAACGTTGTCAGGATGCATTGGGACATGAGCACGTACCTACGTCACATGTTTGCGACACGTACATTGTTTTCATATGTTAAATGTTCAACAATGAAGTGTGTGTGTGTTACAGTTACTGTAACAGTTCGAACATTAGATTTTAACACACTTATAATTAATTCATAATGACTCCGGCACCAATGTGTACTCATGGATGTTAATGTAGTCATTTGTAATACGAATTATTATTTTTACCTAATGTATATATGTAAGCATGTCAGCTGTTTAATGCTTTATCCAGTCATTTGGCTACAACATTGTGTATATTATGCAGATGATGCTGTCATATTTGTAACATATTATTAATGTAAAAGCATAAAAAAAAATTTTTTTACCATTATTGTAGACATCCATTTGCTCCAAAACATCGCTCCAGCAAGGCACAGCCGCATCAGCTATGGTTGAGTCAATCGTGGAATCTTGATTAAGACACATCTCCGTGACACCGTCATATGGATCCGCAGTGGGTTGTTGAAACAAGACGGGCAGAGGTAGGTACAAAGCTTCGTTGTTTTCATCCACATACTCGTATTCTGGCTGTAAGTTTGGACAAAAACCGTAGAAGTTATGTCCATCTTGCATCTCGTCTTGTTGAAGGGACGGTGCAGGTATGTCAGCAGACGTCACAGCCTGTGAGCATTCAATGTTAGTGCTAATAGGCAAGAAAAGGCTATTTAGCAGAAGATATGTTCCATGTTCAGTGTTAATTTTAAATGAGGGAGCAACATGCCAGCAGCTATATCTTTCTCCTTGTCTGTGTGGTACACACTCAAAACATTCATTTGCGGATAAAGTGAAACGGACAGAAGTTTTCCAATTTCTTTGATTGGCTGCTTCTTTGAAGTCTGGATATGTTTCCCTGATAAAGGCATAGATTTCACTGACTGTAGCTTTTTTATCTCTTTTTGACTCGATGGCTTCATAAATCATGAACTTGTAAGATTGTCGTGAATTGCTCTATATATATATCTATCTATATATATATATATATATATATATGTAGAGGTATCAGTACCGTGTTAGCCGAGCTTCAATAATCAAAAAATAAATAGATGATACCGTTCTGTGGCTAACGAAATGCTTTTATTTGTGCGAGCTTTCGAGATACACTGATTTCTTCTTCCGGCGATGTTACAATGAATGAAGCAAGGATAACTTAAAAACAGTGTCTCTTGGAATGTTATCTGTGCTTGTCCTTTCCCCGGTGTGGATGTGTTTTATGGCTAGAGGTGTCAAAGGGTAACTGAAAGCAAGTGAAGAAAGAGTGTGTATGTGTATCAGTGTGAATAAAAATGAATGGAGAGCCCACAGTATAAACAGTGCTCTACACAAGGTGTGTGTGGAGTGAGAGGGATATAAATGGTGTGGGTGGGTGTGGAAATGTGAGAGTTTGTAGCACAACTAAAAGTGTGTGTGGATACTATGTGGTCCCTATTGGTGTATATGGATGGAAAAATAAGGAGTATTAGTATGTGTGAGAGACAGCTGTGTGTGCATACATATAGCACAGTATGTACAGACATGGCCTTTAGCGCTCATGGGAAGAGAGTTCGCTAGTGTCAGAAATGACTCATAAAATTTCGATTTCTGTTTAGGCCACTGCTAAGTGTCCCGAACAGCTGCATAAATTTGTATTCATGCAACCGTCTCTCTTTCGGGGTTTTAAGATTATCTTTGAGTATGGCAACCCTCAGATCGCCATAAGATGAACGATCTGAGGGTTGCCATACTCAAAGGTAATCTTAAAACCCCGAAAGAGAGACGGTTGCATGAATACAAATTTATGCAACTGTTCGGGACACTTAGCAGTGGCCTAAACAGAGATCGAAATTTTATGAGTCATTACTGACACTAGCGAACTCTCTTCCCATGAGCGCTAAAGGCCATGTCTGTACATACTGTGCTATATGTATGCACACACAGCTGTCTCTCACACATACTAATACTCCTTATTTTTCCATCCATATACACCAATAGGGACCATATAGTATCCACACACACTTTTAGTTGTGCTACAAACTCTCACATTTCCACACCCACCCACACCATTTATATCCCTCTCACTCCACACACACCTTGTGTAGAGCACTGTTTATACTGTGGGCTCTCCATTCATTTTTATTCACACTGATACACATACACACTCTTTCTTCACTTGCTTTCAGTTACCCTTTGACACCTCTAGCCATAAAACACATCCACACCGGGGGAAGGACAAGCACAGATAACATTCCAAGAGACACTGTTTTTAAGTTATCCTTGCTTCATTCATTGTAACATCGCCGGAAGAAGAGATCAGTGTATCTCGAAAGCTCACACAAATAAAAGCATTTTGTTAGCCACAGAACGGTATCATCTATTTATTTTTTGATTATATATATATATATATATATATATATATATATATATATATATCTGTCTGTCTGTCTGTCTGTCTGTCTGTATGTCTGTCTGTTTGTCTGTCTATCTATCTATCTATCTATCTATCTATCTATCTATCTATCTATCTATATATATATATATATATATATATATATATATATATATATATATATATATATATGTATATCTATCTATCTATCTTATAACTATACACACACACTTATACTTATACATACCCTGTGTTAGAAACTTTATGTATATATATATGTGAACTGCAAAACTCCAGGCCTTGATTGGCACAAACAGTCCTTGTTTTCAAGATATCCCCACATCTGCACAGCTGGCTCAAGTATTTGCTCTGTATGATTGAGCCACTAAATTTAGCAGATGTGTTGAACTTGTAATTTCATGTACAAAAGGCCTGTTTGCAGCCATCAAGGCCTGGAGTTGTGCAGGCCTCATAGATACAGTGAGAGACAGTGTATGTAAGTATCTCTCAGACCTGCAGAACTCCAGGCCTTGATGGCTGCTAACAGGCATTGGTTTCCTCAAGTGCCAACTTCAACACAGCTGGCACATTTAGTGGCTCAGTCATACTGAGAAAATAATTCAGCCAGCTGTGCTAAAGTGTGGATATCATGAAAACAAGGCTTGTTTTCATGCATCAAGGCTTGGAGTTCTACAGGCCTGAGAGATACTTACATGTTTTAAACAATGTAATAAGCCATGGCAGTGTACACATTATATGGTGTGTACGTCAAACACTCACCTTCCATTCTTGATGATGACATTGATGAGGCAGGTGAGGACACGTGTTCTGTCTGACTTGGCACATGTGACACAGGAGCTGGCACAGGTGACACAGGAGCTGGCACAGGTGACACAGGAGCTGGCGGAGGAAATATATATTTCAAAAACATAATAAACTTACTTTATGTGAATTATGTACACATGACAGTATCTGTAGTGTGTGTAGTCATGTAAAAATATCATCATTAATTAACTATACAAGAATCAAATGCTTAGGTCGATCTGTACATTATCCATCTAAAACCAAATGTACATGTTAACATGATGAAGATACATATTTTGGACAGCATACAACTTACTTTCAATGTTAAAGCTGATATGTATGAAGGTATGTGTCCTACTATTCACTGATGTGTTCTACATACACTGCATATGTTATCCATTTTTACAAGCCTAATAAGTGACATCACTGACATTAATTAAAACAATACTCTATGCTTACAAATCAGAACATAATTGTTTAACATTGTGATACTCATTAGTAATAAATATCGTAGAAGGTAGGAGAAGCAGGGGTGGCGCGGAATGTGGGTGACACTCAGCACCAGATGCAGTGTGTCACTCACAGATGCTACTGGTGTGAGAAGGTGGCATATCAGTAACGTTCATAAGGGTTGTAGAGAACTGCTCACCTATTAAACAGGAGGTCCTAAAATGGTAGGTGCAAAGGAGGTATAATACATATGTGATAAAGAGTGAACAAAGAAGTTCAAAGGTACCCCTATATATGCACTCTAAACAAGCGTATATATGTTTCTTAGGCCATAAGGTAAGAATCCCTATACCAGAAACTAAAAGCGAAAACGGCGCAAAAAACAAAAAAGTTTTAATACATATATATATATAATTACACTCAAAAGGATAAAATGTGGGTATGAACTTAACCCCTTGGAGGAGCAATATAGAGTCAAGATGGGGATATTAATGGGATAGGATACCTCATAAGTAACTGATATCAGAGATTAACCTCATCAGCTCCTGCGCATAATTTTAACATGTGATGCCCATAAACTAAACATATTACCTATGTATATTCAGTGGCCTGCATCAGGCAATAGAACGATGGCAGTGTCAGACATAATAGTACACAGTGTGGCCAGCATTTCACAAAAATCAATGTAGTAGATGTCACACTGTATTAGATACATAGGGTTTCAAAGGTCTGTGCTAGTGACAAAATGTCAACTCCTTAAAAGGTATCCCTTTTAATGATGTTATCCCTTCCCTCATACAAGTATGGACACACGAGCTGTAAACACTGTGTACTATTATGTCTGACACTGCCATCGTTCTATTGCCTGATGCAGGCCACTGAATATACATAGGTAATATGTTTAGTTTATGGGCATCACATGTTAAAATTATGCGCAGGAGCTGATGGGGTTAATCTCTGATATCAGTTACTTATGAGATATCCTATCCCATTAATATCCCCATCTTGACGCTATATTTCTCCTCTAAGGGGTTAAGTTCATACCCACATTTTATCCTTTTTTTGTGTAATTATATATATATGTATTAAAACTTTTTTGTTTTTTGCGCCATTTTCGCTTTTAGTTTCTGGTATAGGGATTCTTTACCTTATAGCCTAAGAAACATATATACGCTTGGTATCAGTAACGTTACAATAATTTTTGGAAACAATAATTACTAAACTACGTTCTAATATATAGTGTCATGTTTGTTGAAAGGAGTGATATAATTAGCATTTCAAAATAGTGTCATGAACTTTGCTTCACATTGTCAGCTTCTAGCAGCTCTACATCCTCCCCCAACACTTCACCCCACCATGACCCCATGAGCTGGCTGGTTTCCAACAGCAACCCCCTCTGTTCACCTCTATGCTATGATTACATATTATTTGAAGTTGTTTTAACACACAGGTACATGAGCGTAATTATAATATAAAGTGATCTATATATTAACCCAATTTAATGATATATGGTACATGTTGGTATTTATGCTCACATGAGAAAACATGAACCACAAACAGAGCATTAATTACCAATTAGTGAATGTGTGTGTGAAATTTCATAATGTTCGCCTTTCAATTGAGAATATTCCAGGCAGGAATTTCATTTGCATTAACGGCCTGTTTAGAGGTATTACATAGATACACAAATATATAAATAGATTATATAAATATATAGATATACAGATACATCACAAAGTCAATTATGTTGTTTCTAGCACATACACACTATTACCAATAACACAGTGATGACACAAATGATTTTATTAAACAATGACTGCGGGTGTGTTTAGTGGTTATGCATGTTAACCCTGTGTGTGATTGAAGCTGTGACCATACTTGAAGCTTACACCTATACGTGCAAGATGTGGAATGGTTTGTTAAATCAAAGATGCCAGTGTGCTATTTTGATTATCATTACACATAGTCCCTTCCTGCTGTTCAAGTGGTGTGTGTGCCCTAAAAATGGTGTAAGGCAGGATTGCAGAGCCAATACATGCAAATGCGCATACACATATAATATGTAAGTATATAATATCAAGCTATATCTATATCTATAACTATATATATATGAAGTATCATCACCAAGCTGATATATATATATATATATATATATATATATATATAAAAATATGTATATATACAGAGAGAGAGAGAGGTTTTATATTAATAAAGGTATAAAATTATGTATGGAAACCTTGTTAACATTTTGAGCCGACACGTGTAGTACAGTAAGATTTGTCACCTGGTGGGAATTCATGTTGGCTGATTCCGATATCCCTGTCACCTGGCAAACCCTCCACGACGACCGGAAGAAATTTTTCACGCATCTGCTCTTCCAATGGAGTTAACGTTAGAGCTGGTGCAGGCGGGCAGCCTCCAGTGCCAGTAGCATGCATCCGTTGTGCTTGTTTTTTTTTTTTTCAGATTTGACTTGATATCATCAAATCTCTTCCTACAATTCGTCTTGTTCCTGACATGATTCCCACACGCAGACACAGCCAGTGTAATTTGGTCCCACATTTCGTTCTTCACAGCTGAACTTGTCCGTCCTTGAAATACATAACAATTATGTTTATTGAATATTTAATTGAATGACCAATACATACAAAATGTGCTAACTGTTGAAAGAGATAGATAACATGCTGGTTTATTTTGAATATGTGTGGCACATGAGTATTACATTTATGTGGAGACATACAAAACTAAGTAAGCTTGCGTGAATGTTGTATGAACCTAATAAATCAATTTCTAAGGATTATTAGGTTCGTTGTAAACTATGAAGGATTATGTGTGTAACAATGTACTATATTTTATAGATATTACATATTATTAGTTCTCTATTAACACATGTGACATCAGATAGAAGAAAAAGTTTGGGAACAATCAATGCAAAGATTTACTTATCTAATAAATGGCCATACAGATAGTCATAGCGCTCCAAAATCCCTATGACAAGCACTCTATTTTCCTCTTCATTGAAACGAGGATTACATGGCCGCTCCACACGTTTCTTCCGACCACGAACAGCCACAGAGCTTGGCTGCTGCTGACTGGACTCTCCTTCTTCCAATGGAAGAGACTCCAAAAGCGCTCCACCACCAGGCACCCTACCAACACCACCACCAGACACCCCACCACCACCAACAGACACCCCACCACCAGACACCCCACCACCACCAACAGACACCCCACCACCAGACATCCCACCACCACTAGCACTCACAGCAACAGCACTCGCACTCGCAGCAACAGCACTCACACTTGCAGCAACAGCACTCGCACTGACTCCCACATTCACTCAGACGCGTACTCACACGACTACAAGTACCACTCACACCAGCATCACTCCTCCCACACTTCTCGGCCATACCTATTGCACTCACAAAGAGCAGGAAACAAATGTAAACACAATCGCACTGAACACTTACAAAGTGACAACAACAAAACGATGTTAACAAACCAACACAGGACAAACCAATCACAATACACAGCAACTCTCTCTCTCTCTCAATATCTAATTTTCAAATCGCCCAGCTCTGTGTGTCTCTCTCTCTCTCTCCCAACAACACAGAGAATGAATACTGCTGCGGCCGAGTTTATTCGAGCATTTGCCCGTTCTCGGCCGCAGCAGTAACCTGGCGCGCGCCGGAGTGTGCCGGGCGCACGCCGAAGCAGCGGAAGAGCGCCCTCCGATCGGGGCGCTCTCCCTCCCGCTGCTGGGTCCGCCGGGTCCCCCGGAACCCCCTGCCGCCGTCCCCCACATTGCGGGACACCAGGGCTCCCTCGGGGAGCCCTGGACGCGCGTGCAGGGGCGCTGGCACCCGATGATGCGTGACCGCGCATCGGTGACGCGCGGCACGCTGAGGGAGTGGGGCTAGCAAGCCGGGGCATCCCCCGGCTTGCGGAACTAGCCCTGCTCGGATTAAGTGTGTCGGTAGTGTAGAAATACACGGTACCTTTAAATGGACCGCTCAATCAAAAACATGCTTGCATCGGCAGATTCAGAAAGAAGTTCAATTGGCGAACATAACACGCCCTCGTCATGCTCGCCGATAAACCTGTGTGTGATCGGCAAATCATCGCCATAGTGGGAACAAATGTTTTCGGCTTCATTGGCCAGGGATTCGGCACTTATTGCATACGGCGAGGGAAAATCGGCAAAATCATGCCTATCGGGAACACTTGCCGAATTAATTTTTTCGGCGCTTAGTGCATGAGGCCCATAGTCCCTATCTATGAAATACTGTAATTAATTATATAAAATTATCCTTAGGGATATAATAGCTAGAAAAGTATACTTATATATATGCAATAAACATAGAATAAGGTGCTATAATCACCATCTAAGGGATGCTATAATTAATCTAGAATATAAATAGCCCCAAGGATATAATATAGTACACTGAAAACTTTCTAGAAATAGACAATTAAACAACTGTAAAAACACAAGATAAATAGTATACAATATGATATTCAAATGCATTAAAATATAAATATATAGTAAAGATACATATGCATATAAATAACCTAATCTATTTTAAAAAGCATTAAAGTCAAAATCAGCATTCAATCCCTTTGGTTGCAAAGTTTTTAGTTCAAAAATACAAAATGATTCTCGTTGCAATAGCTGTTGTGTCCAATTCCCACCTCTCCAATGTGTTGGTACTTGTTCTATCCCAATATATTTTAAGCCCTCAGAGTTGGAGTTGTGGTATTTTTTAAAATGTAGGGGAAGACTATGATTTTCTATCCCTAGATTTATATTTCTTACGTGTTCAAGAATCCTTGAACAGAGGGGGCATGTGGTTCTCCCTATATTTTGTAATCCACATGGACATGTTAACATGTATATTACATGTGTACTTCTACAATTTATAAATTATTTAATTTTAAAAGCTTTTCCTGTGTTATTAGTACTGAAAGTGTCAGTTTTGATGTGACCATTCTTACAGGCTTTACATGTAGTGCATCTGTAAAAGCCTTTTGTTAAGGATGGTAACCATTTGTCCACTTCATTGTCTTTATTTCTTATTTCTTTTAGGGCACTAGGTTCTAGTGAGTCCTTCAGATTCTTTACACGACTGAACACTATCTGCGGATGTTCCTCCAAGAAGTCACCCAAAATGGGATCTCTTTTTAAAATATGATAATGTTTCTGTATTACTTTTTGTATCTTATCGAACTCGCGATTATACTTTGTTATGAATGGAATAAAATTATTTTTAGTTTGTATCTTTTCGTTGGTTATTAAAAGATTTTCTCTGTCCATTATGTCTACTTTTTTTCTTGCTTTTTGTAGAAGAATATTATCATATTTCTTATCTACATATCTTTTTTCCAGAATGACCGCTTGTTCATTAAAAAAACCCACTTCTGAGCAGTTGCGCTTAATGCGTCTCAATTGTCCTGAAAGAACATTATTAAGCCAATATTTATGATGGCAACTATTTGTTAGGATAAAATTATTACTATCAACTTCTTTAAAAAAGGTTTTAGTTTGTACTGCTGCGGCAGCTTTTATTCTTACTAATCACCGGCTTTTACCTGGCATGTTCCTGGAATGCCACGCTGTTCACCTGGAGCATGCCGGGCTCCTTTTGCCTTCCCAGCCAGGCGCATGCCAGGCTGACGCGCGGTTGATCTGTTAATTGATAATGGCTCAGGATTTACTAGGCTGAAATGCTTCGCGTGTCCGCCAGATGGCATAAATTCATGAATTGTAATGCAGTATATATATGTGTGTGTGTATATAAACTGTATAACAACAACCCCTATAACCCCTAACAAACAGTACTGTACACATACAGTACTGTATATGCACATCAATGATACTGTAGGCCGGCGGGGGCGAGATGTGTTTGCAGCAGAGAGAGAACCGCTGCTCTCTCTGCGCAAACATCGGCAAATTAAAAATTATTTAAAATACATTTTTAATTCATAGTGTAGATGTGCAGGGGGTCTCCGGAGCTGAACCGCGTTGGTTTCAGGTCCGGGGACCCCCTGCTCCCCGAGATACGGCCCCTTTATGAGGTGCTGGTATCCCTCTGCATTTAAGATCCCGATCACGTGACCGCGGCATGTAAACAAAGCAGAGGGATACCGGCACCTCCTAAAGGGGCCTGTATCTCGGGGAGCAGGGGGTCCCCGGACCTAAAACCACAGCGGTTCAGCTCCGGATACCCTCTGACAGTATAAATAAAACACATATATAAATAAACACTCGTTCCTTACCTTAGCGGCTATGTGCTATGGTAACAAAGCAGCATTTCTGTATTTTAATAATATTGTACAGTGAGCAGGGGGTTCCCTGAGCCAGAAATTAATGCTCAGGGGACCCCCTGCTCCTGCACAATATTATTAAAATACAGAAATGCTGCTTCATTACCATAGCTGATAGCCGCTAAGACAATGAAGGGGTTAACCCACCGTGCCCGCTTTATTGTGGGTAGCGGGGGTGGGTGAAGGGGGGTATTTGGCCCTTGGTGTGAGTTTAGGACTTGCGAGGGGGTTGCGGGTGCACTTAACCCCTTCACGGCCGTAGCAGTTAATACCACTACGGTCATGAAGGGGTTAAAACCCTCCCGCTACCCCCCCGCAAGCCCTAAACAACCATCATTGGGGCTAATACCCCCTTCACCCACCCCCGCTACCCACAATAAAAAAAATTCACACACACAGCAGCACAAAAAATAAATAAATAAATATAAATAAATAAATAAATACATGAATATAAATAAATACATTTAAAATACATTTTTATTCATAGTGTAGATGTGCAGGGGGTCTCCGGAGCTGAACCGCATTGGTTTCAGGTCCGGGGACCCCCTGCTCCCCGAGATACAGCCCCCTTTATGAGGTGCCGGTATCCCTCTGCATTTCAAGGTCCCGATCACGTGACCGCTGCCTGTAAACCAAGCAGAGGGATACCGGCACCCCCTAAAGGTTCCTGTATCTCGGGGAGCAGGGGGTCCCCAGACCTAAAACCAAAGCGGTTCAGCTCCGGAGACCCCCTGCACATCTACACTATCAATAAAAATGTATTTCAAATGTATTTATTGTCATTTATTTATTTAGATTTATTTATTTATTTTTTGGCGGCTGCTGTGTGTGTTTTTTTTTATTGTGGGTAGCGGGGGTGGGTGAATGGGGTATTAGCCCCAACGGTGCTTGTTTAGGGCTTGCGGGGGGTAGCGGGAGGGCTTAACCCCTTCATGACCGTAGCGGTATTAACTGCTACGGTCGTGAAGGGGTTAAGTGCACCCGCAACCCCCCCGCAAGTCCTAAACTCACACCAAGGGCCAAATACCCCCCTCACCCATCCCCACTACCCACAATAAAGTGGGCACGGTGGGTTAACCCCTTCATTGCCTTAGCGGCTATCCAGTATGGTAATGAAGCAGCATTTCTGTATTTTTAATAATATTGAGCAGGAGCAGGGGCCCCCTGAGTTTAGATTTCTGGCTCAGGGAACCCCCTGCTCACTGTACAATATTATTAAAATACAGAAATGCTGCTTCTTTACCATAGCGCATAGCCGCTAAGGTAAAGAATGAGTGTTTATTTATATATGTGTTTTATTTATACTGTACATGTGCAAAGGGTCTCCGGAGCAGAACCGCACTGGTTTCAGGTCTGGGGACCCCCTGCTCCCCGAGATACAGGCCCCTTTAGGGGGTGCCGGTATCCCTCTGCTCTGCTTGGTTTACAGGCCGCGATCACGTGATCGGGCCCTTTAAACCAAGCAGAGGGATACCGGCACCTCATAAAGGGGGCTGTATCTCGGGGAGCAGGGGGTCCCCAGACCTGAAACCAACGCGGTTCAGCTCCGGAGACCCCCTGCACATCTACACTATCAATAAAAATGTATTTAAAATAATTTTTAATGTGCCGATGTTTGCGCAGAGAGAGAGCAGCGGATCTCTCTCTGCTGCAAACACATCTCGCCCCCGCCACCCATACAGTAGTATCATTTATGTATGTGCATATACAGTAATGTATGTGTACAGTACTGTATGTTAGGGGTTATAGGGTAGTTGTTATACAGTATGTATATATATATATATATATATATATATATATATATATATATATATATATATATATATATACTGTGTATATACAGTACTGTATATATATACTGCATTACAATTCATGAATTTATGCCATCTGGTGGACACGCGAAGCATTGCAGCCTATTAAATCCTGATCATTATCATTTAACAGATCAGGCCCCCGTCAGCCAGGCATGTACCGTGGCTGGGAAGGCAAACGCAACGGGGCTTGTCAGAGGTGAGGAGCGGCGCATTCCAGGTATCTGCCAGGTACAAACTGGTCATTTGCTCGAATAAAGTGTTTCGCAGCAGTATGCATTTATTCTACATGTATTCCAGTACATATGTGTATTCTATACCCGTACAGCATGTATTGTTTTAATACTCTTGTGATGTACAGTACTGAGCATGCCTACAGTATACAGTACAGTATGCCTGGACAGTACTGTACATTCTAGAAACACTGTATTTTGTTACAGTATTAAAGGAGACAATGGAACAATTTAAAACAAATCAGAATTTTCTTTTATTGGTGGAGTAAGTACAAAAACATTTATTTACAAATACTGTACAATGTAAAAATATTTTAAGTCTACAGCAATTCAAAACATCAACAGGTGTATGGTTTACTGCTAGTGAAAACATTTATGTACAGAAAGTCAAAACATTTACAGTCAGTCAGTATGGCTTACAGTCACATGGTATTATTAATTTTTTTTATTTATTCATGAAATTTAAAAAACGCAACATCTCCTTTTTTTAAAGAACAGAAAGTCAAAACATTTACAGTAGGATGGTGTACAGAACAGTCAGTCAGGCCTGCACAACTCCAGTCCTCAAGGGCCGCAAACAGGCCCGGTTTTCAGGATAACCTTGAAAACCGTGCCTGTTTGCGGCCCTTTTGGACTGGAATTGTGCAGGTCCTGTGTGCACAGTAAGTGAAAATATTTCTTTATTAATACAAGTTAAAACATGCAACATCTCCTTTATTAAAGTACAGAAAGTCAAAACATGTACAGTACAGCACACTAGTATGGTGTTATTAAAAATAATTCTTTATTTATGAAATTTAAAAAATGCAACATCTCCTTTATTAAAGTACAGAAAGTCAAAACATTTACAGTAGGATGGTGTAAAGAACAGTCAGTCAGGCCTGCACAACTCCAGTCCTCGAGGGCCGCAAACAGGCCCGGTTTTCAGGATAACCTTGAAAAACGGGCCTGTTTGCGGCCCTCGTGGACTGGAATTGTGCAGGTCCTGTGTGTACAGTAAGTAAAACATTTCTTTATTAATACAAGTTAAAACACGCAATATCTCCTTTATTAAAGTACAGAAAGTCAAAACATTTACAAAAATATTTACAAAAAATAAACAACAGTTGAACAGTCACGCAAATGCGATACCCACCAGATTGTCCTTCCAGGGCCGATGCCTTGTATGGCGCAAAATGCCATTAATGGAGTCTCAAACGCTTTTCATAAAAGGATCTGTATTTGAAAAATAGTGCCGCAATTCCTCCACAATAGTCCTTCTTAAATTTTCAGGAAGCGCACTTTTTTCGCGATTTCCTTCGTAGTTCACTTTGTAGGCCCACCCGCAGTACACCAAGTAGGACATGTGGTGCTTAAAAATTAACATGGCATACTTCTGGGGTAAACCAGCACTCATCACCCTATACTTCTTCCTGAGTGCCGGTTGCAGCTCGCGAAGGATGATGTCGGGCACCGTATCGATGCAAGTGTATAGGTTGGGTTCTGGGAGCGGGTGTTCTTCTGTGAGCGGGTGTGCTTGTGGCGACGGGCGAGGGTAGGTTGTCTGGGAGGAAGCTTTCCTCCTGTCTTGGTCGCCGTGTTGTCTCCTGGCGTGGTCTTGACGGGGTTGTCATGTTATCCTCCTCCTCAACGGCATACATGTACACAAAATCTTCTGGTGGAGGGGGTGTGCTTGGTGTTGGAAGGTGGTCGAAGGTCCCAATCATCACATCCATGCCACCCTCCTGCTCCGGCATCGGGGATACATGAACATGAACACCGAGCGAATTATGTATCCCCGCTATGTCAGTCTCTATCTTCTCCATCCGTCGATCCATCTTCTCCATTCGTCGATCCATCTTCTCCATCCGTTGATCCATGTTCTGCATCCGTTGATCCATATTTAGCATGGTCTCCAGAAGCAAATCTATCTTTACCAGCACAGTAGAGTTCCCGGGGATATCCGCACTTAACCCATTCAGCATGCGGTCTAAAGAGCTGGTTCTTGTGCATGGCGGGCTGTGGACATCTGGGTGGATGGGTGCTACGGAGGATGAGATGGGGGTTCCATGGAGAGAAGCGGCAGCGTCACCGAAGAAGGACGGAGGAGGTGACCTGTGGATTTCCGGGCGAGGAGAAGCGGCAGCGTCGTTGAAGAGGGATGGAGAAAGTGACCTGTGGATTTCCGGGCAAGAAGCAGCAGAGTCGTCTAAGCGTAATGGAGAAAGTGACCCGTGGATTTCAGTGGCACCAGTGGCAGTGTCGTCGAAGAGCAGTGGTGAAGAGGGCCTGTGGGTTTCCGGGAGAGCGGCGGCAGCGTCGTGGATGAGTAGTGGAGAAGATGGGCTGTAGATTTCCGGGAGAGCGGCTGCAGAGTCGTCGAAGTGTATTGGAGGTTGTGGTCTGCGGGTGCGATGGGTTGGCTGCCATTTGTTTTGCGTTGAGTGTACATCACCGTATTTCTTCTTGACATAATAAGGCTTATGTGTTTTAAAACCCTTAGCCTTTGGGGTCAGCAGAAGGTTTTCTTTATTAGCCTTAGCCTGTCGCTTTGGCCTTATCTTGGAAACGGCTGCCGCCTTTCGCTTTTTTCTGTGTGACAGGCACGGCAGAGGCGAGTGGCTTCCTGCGTCCGTAGAATCGGGGTAGATCCATGGAAGCAGGAGGCACAATGCAGTATCTGGACAAGGGCAAGTTCAGATACAGATCATTGAGTGGGAGGCTATGCAAAGTGTGTAAGCTTTTATGCATGGCGATGAGGTACAGGTGTTGAAAGTGGGCGTACTCTAATGTGAGTCATTAACGTATAAATATACCATCCATTTTGTGGATTCACTGCACATTGAATACACATCGACTAAACATTGAATATACATTCTTGTGCTTGTATTTCTTTCTACTTGCAGCAATGCCTGTTAAAAAGATTTCAAAGGATCTCAGCATGAGAATTAAGGAGATGTACACGACCGGACACCGAATTGCAGATATCCAACGCTGGTTAGCTGCTTCTGGCCTCGTTGTGCCATCAACCACCGTGTGCTATCATGCACACGGAAAAACCAAACAACGCACAAGGACACCAACGGATACTAACGCGTAAGTATTTTTATATAACTATATAATACAGTATATATATTTTTCTATTGCTGCATATTAATAGAACAATATATTGTGTACAGTAGATCTCTCTAATTTTATAGTTATTTCTGTATATTTACAGTTTATAAATACAGCATATATATTGTTTATATTGCTGCATATTAATAGAACAATATATTGTGTAGAGCTCTCTAATTTAATGGTTATTTCGGTATATTTATATAACAACAGTATATATATTTTCTATATTGCTGCATATTAATAGAACAATATATTGTGTAGATCTCTCTAATTTTATAGTTATTTCGGTATATTTATATAACTACAGTATATATATTGTTTATATTGCTGCATATTAATAGAACAATATATTGTGTAGATCTATCTAATTGTATACTATTTTTACTGCAAATGATGTGCTGTGCTTGTGGCCTACTGCACTGTAACTTACCGGATTGTTGTTTTTCTGTACATTGTAGGGAGACAACTCTTCTGGTCGACAAAATAAGTGAAGAGAATGATGAGAAGAGTGCATTAAGGGTCAAATACACTCTGCAGCAAAATCACAATCTCACTGTATCCGAGACCAGCAAAAAGAAGATGAGACGCCGAATTGGATGGAAATATGGACGTGTGAGGTTAGTACTGGACAGTACAGGAGATAAAAGTGTTGTTTAAGAAACTGTACTGTACCTCTAAAATTATTTATTCCTTGTCATTACAGAGCGTACCCTATGATAAGGGACGTTAACAAAATGAAGATAGTTGTCCAGGCCCAGGCATGGATCGACAGTGGAGAAACTTTCCAGGATTGCATCTTCACTGACGAGTCTACTGTTTCGCTGGAGAGATTTGCCACCTTTGCATTCCACAAAAAAGGTCGCATATCTATGAAGCCGCGTCCAAAACACCAAGTGAAAATGCATGTGTGGGGTGCCATCTCTAGGCGTGGACCAGGATGCATCATCATCTTTGAAGGTACAGTAAAATGTATGTCACACGCTTTTGCCTTAAGCACTGTACTGTACTAGTGTGCAGTTTTTTTAGCACTTTTATTTTCCTGTTATAGGAATCATGAATAAAGCTTTCTTCCAAGAGAAAATTGTGCCTGAGATTGTGGAAAGCATAACACGTGAATTCCCGGATGGTCACCGTTTCTACCAGGACAACGATCCGAAGCACACCGTGTCAACAGCGCATATCCTTGAGCGCGATATCAACTGGGTGAAGACGCCAGCGGAGTAAGTGCGGTAATCGTGTCTTATTTTTTCCCACTGTTTTGACTGTGTACTGTATCTCTTTAACTAATTGTCCTTTTTTTCCCCTCCAATGACAGATCGCCAGACTTCAATCCTATCGAAATGGTCTGGCATCAGCTGAAGGACCATATCCGAAAAGTCGTGAAACCCTCCAAAAAGGATGAGTTGGCGCAAGGCATACTGAGTTTTTGAATGATGTACTGACCGTGGAACGATGCAATAAAAATATTAACCATATTGCGACTGTGTTGCCCATTGTGATCGCGCGTAATGGGCAAGCATCAGGAAGGTAGTATGGTATAGTACTGTACTGTAGTATTGTAAGTACAGTATGATACAGGTAAGTATGGCACAGATTTTTTTCTTTCCTAGTAGTAAGAGTATACAGTAGTTCCTGTATAGACTAGTTTGACAGTACTAACTACATACTGTAGTCCAATATGGAGTAGCTATACAGTACACAATGCCTTAATACAGTATGCACCTACTGTAACTGCTCAATTTATTTCTTTCCAGAGAGAGCAGCACCAGCCATCTGGTTACAAAGTATTTAACAGTAGTCACAGTATACAGTAGTTCCAGTATAGAGTAGTTTGACAGTACTACACAGCACACAATGCAATAATACAGTATGCACATAACTGCACTAATTTTTTGTTTTCTTGTCTTTTCAGAAAAAAAGGATGGCCTGGGGGAGAGGGGGGGGGGGTATCATGTAAAGTCTGTGAACTGTTTGTTCAGTCAAGTGTACAGTATCTAAACTGCAGTCATGATGTACACAAAACCTCTCCTCTCTCAATGAACTACTGTACTGTACACAGAATGATGAAGAAGATAAAGACGAAAAAAATTATATAACTATATATATATTTTTTTATATATTATTAATTAATATTATTATCAATGTGCATTATTCATGATTATCCACCGGCCCTCAATTTCCATCTGACAGAACAACTTAATAAAGACTGCATTTTGTATTATTCATGATTATCTTTATATTGTTTTTTTTTGTTCCTGATTAAATAAAATAAATAAATATTTACATTCATGATAATCATAATCATTGACAACAACCCCCCCCCCCCCACACCTACACCAGAGAAAAAGAAAGAATGACAATAAGTTGTAATTTACTGCATCAACAACATGAATCAGATAATGGTTATTTTAACTTTGAATTCTCACAGTGCTGTGCAAATCAGATTTACATATCAAATTCGAGAAGGGATTTTCCAAAGCGTTACCGTAAACAAAGCCTCAAAGGGTTGGGGGGGTATGTGTGAGTCATGCTCAGTAATCATCAATATCCCAAAGAGGATTACACGCAGGCGCAGCAGAGAGGTGATGTTCGGCTAGGGACGGATTAAAAACACAATGGTAAGCTTCAGAAACTGAATGACTCTGTAGAGGTGTCTGTCGATAAGAGTTTCAAATCCTTGTGTGTGTGCCTGGGGGAGGGGGGTACAGGGTACAGCTGCATGAAGGATTAGCTGTACTGCAGTTCAAAGAAATTACATAATTTTAAAAAGCAGGTCATAATAATAATTTGATCCCTACACCCCCAAATACAGTAAATAAAAAGCACACAAATCAACCATGTGCAGTCAAACGCACAGGGTCGCAGTCAAAAGCTACAGCACTAATTGAAAATCATAATATCAAGTTGGTCTAGGCAGCTTGTGGAGAAAATAAAAATAAAAAATGAGGAGAGAAAAAAAATATATATTTTTTTGGTCACTCACTCTTGAACTTCGCAAGCAAGTGAATTTTACAGGCGCATGCACAGTAATCATCAGCTATGTACTGTAGCTCCCACCCCAAAGAGGATTACACGCAGGCGCAGGGAGGTGATGCTCGGCTAGGGACGGATTAAAAACAAAATGGCAAGCTTCAGAAAATGAATGACTCTGTAGAGGTGTCTGTCGATAAAAGTTTCAAATCCTTGAGCGAGCCTTGTGCGTGTTCGTGGGGGATGGGGGTACAGGGTACAGCTGCATGAAGGATTGGCTGTACTGCAGTTCAAAGAAATGACATACTGCTGCGGCACAGTTTATTCGAGCATTTGCCCGTTCTGTGCCGCAGCAGTAGCCTGCCGCGCGCCCGAGTGTGACGGGCGCGCGCCGAAGCAGCGGAAGAGCGCCCTCCGATCGGGGCGCTCTCCCTACCGCTGCCGGGTCCGCCGGGTCCCCCGGAACCCCCTGCCGCTGTCCCGCGATCGCGGGACACCAGGGCTCCCTCGGGGAGCCCCTGGACACGCGTGCAGGGGGCGCACGCTCCCGATGACGCGTGACCGCGCGTCTATGACGCGCGGCACGCCGAGGGGCGGCCACTAGCAAGCCGGGAGATTTCCCGGCTTGCGGTACCGACCACACTTCAATAAAGTGTGTCGGTAGTGTAATCTCAAAAGGCAGGTCATCATTTAATTTGATCCCTACACCCCCAAAAACAGTACATAAAAAGCACACAAATCAAACATGTGCAGTCAAATGCACAGGGTTGCAGTCAAAAGCCACAGCACAGATTGAATATCGTAATATCAAGTTGGTCTAGGCAGGTTTGTGGAGAAAATAAAAATAAAAATTGAGGAGAAAAAAAATATATAATTTTTTTTTTGGTTATTCACTCTTGAACTTCGCAAGCATGCAGTGGGGAATCCTGCTATCAAGCAGGAATGTGATTGAAACCAGAAAGACACACATTCAAAGGAATGGTGTTGGAGAGGTGTACTGCACTGTGGATAAGATAAGAAGTTGAAATTTTGCAGCGCAGTAAATTATCCTGTGTGTGTGCGGGGGCGAGCGAGGGGACAGCGCTGTATATGCCGAAATGTGATACTGTTACAGCACACGCCTATGCGTTTCAACAATTTTCAAATGACACTTACAGTACAGCACCCCCTCAGGATGATAGGGGGTCATCCGAGACTTGGTGATATTCAGCAACTTAAGCAATTCTCGTATAAAATTACTTTCAAAGTCCCGTCCTTGATCCGAATGCAAAAGATTTGGTAGTCCATAATGAAGGATATACTTCTCCCATAATACTTTAGCTACAGTTGGTCTTTAGTAGGAAAGGCTTGGGCATATCTGGTGTAATGATCTGTGATCACAAGTACACTACCGACACACTTTATCACGGCTTGCTAGTGGCCGCTTGCTAGTGGCCGCCCCTCGGCGTGCCGCGCGTCATAGACGCGCGGTCACACGTCTTCGGGAGCGTGCGCCCCCTGCACGCGCGTCCAGGGGCTCCCCGAGGGAGCCCTGGTGTCCCGCGATCGCGGGACAGCGGCAGGGGGTTCCGGGGGACCCGGCGGACCCGGCAGCGGTAGGGAGAGCGCCCCGATCGGAGGGCGCTCTTCCGCTGCTTCGGCGCGCGCCCGTCACTCTCGGGCGCGCGCCAGGCTACTGCTGCGGCCAAGAACGGGCAAATGCTCGAATAAACTTGGCCGCAGCAGTACATTTCCGATACCTCAGGTGTCAGGTTTGATGCAAAGAAAGTCCATACTCACCAGATCCATAGGTCCTGAGCTTTTCAAATGAGCCATGGGCGCAGCCTGTGTGGGTAGTGTTTTCCGTTGTATACAGCAGGTACACGGCCTACCGTGTATCTCCAGACTCTCTAATTTTTGGCCAGAAGAATCGATCACGAAGCAGTCCGAATGTTTTGTCAACATCGAGATTGGCCATGATCATCGTGTAATGCTCGAAGAACTTAGGGTTGCAGGATCTTAGGTAGAAATAACTGCCGTCTATCAGGATGGTTGTGATACGGTAATACCCTATACAATAGACAGTTATCTAGCTCAAATTTGTCCATTTCCTTCATGAGCAGGGCTACCATTTCTTTAGGGGCACGTCTAAGCACCGAAGGGTTATCTTGTTGCAGAGCTTGCCGTACTATTCCTACCACTGGATCATGAATTTGATATTGTACCAAAACCTTCCAATTAATAATCTTGTCCGGAGTTATGTTCATTCCTTCCGGATGGCGGTACGCCCGTGGAATAGCCTTTGGTTGACATCCTAATGAATCCGCTATCCTCAATTCAGAAAAGGCTACTTGGTCACCTACGACCGCTGCTACAGAGCACAAAGCCCGTATGCCAGGTCCCGGAATTTCTTCCCAAACCTCTTCGTCTAGAGTAGGATTTAGCCCTGGTCGTCGCGATAGGGCATCCTATTCATAAGTCCCCGGCTTGTATTTAAGGTTGAATCGATAATTTGAAAGTGCCGCTAGCCAACGGTGGCCGGTAGCATCCAGCTTAGCAGAGGTGTTGATGTATGTCATAGGGTTATTATCAGTCCGAACCTCAAAGTGAACGCCGTACAAGTAGTCATGCAGCTTATCCACGATAGCCCATTTGAGGGTTTGAAACTCCATCTTATGTACCGGATAGTTTTGTTCACTAGGCATCAGGCTTCGGCTGGCATACGCCACTGGTCGAAGTCCGTTATCGTATTTCTGGTGTAGCACCGCTCCTAACCCGTTGAAACTAGTATCCACATGCAGGACATACGGTCGATCCGGATCTGCGTACGCCAACACTGGAGCCTGTGTTAAGTTCATCTTTAGTCCCTGAAACGCCTGCTCGCATGCAGGAGTCCACTTGTCCCCGAAGGGTGCTTGAGCGGAAGTGGCTTTACGGCCCGTGTCCTCGGGGTAGATTTTGAGAAGGTTGTTAAGGATCTTTGCTTTACGTGAGTAGCCTTCCACAAATCTTCAGTAATACCCACAAAACCCCAGGAACTAGCATAACTCCATGACGTTATTGGGCCGCGGCCAATTCACCACTCCTTCTATTTTTCTGGGGTCAGTAGCTATCCCCTCGGCGAGACAATGTGGCCCACATAAGTCACTGAGGTGCGGCAGAACCGACATTTATCCATAGACAGCTTGAGCCCTTCGGTACTGAGTCGGTCCAGCACTTTCAACAGCCTTTCTTCATGTTCCTCCAACGTCTTTCCAAACACTATAATATCATCCAGATACACTAAGCATTTCCTGGGATTCATATCTCCGATGGTCTCTTCCATCAGATGCTGAAAAGTGGCTGGTGCACCACATATTCCTTGAGGCATACGCGTGAACTGATAAAACCCTAACGGGCAAACGAAAGCTGCCTTCTCTTGATCTTCAGAGTTTATGGGCACTTGATAGTACCCTGACCTTAGATCCAACACACTGAATCACTTATTCCCGGACAGAGCATTCAAGAGATCTTCGATCCGCGGAAGGGTATACTGATCTGGTACAATACGATTGTTCAAGGTTCTATAGTCCACACATAGACGTAGCGTCCCATTCTTCTTTCACACCACCATGATGGGTGAAGCGTAAGGGCTACGCGATCCCTGGACAATGCCGGCCTCCTCCATTTCTTGTAGAAGTTCTCTCACATCTTCCACCCCTCGAGGCGATGCGACGAGATCATTCTCGGAAGGGAGTCGTATTGCTAAGCCGTATGGTATGTTGAGCGCTGCGGTTACACCCCACATCCATATCACTGACAGAGAATACTTCTTGTCTGGTTTCTAACTTAGTCTGCAATCTTTTTTTCCATTCCGCCGTCATGGGAGAATCTCCGAAATCAAACGCCAGTTGAGGAACAGCAGTTGAAACGGTAGCTGCCTGTGATCTAACTTCCATCCTTTCTTCCGGAGTGACAGGATATATTCGGCCCAACTGCTACCCATAGTCTATGGGCATGGTATAGGGAGAAAGGTTCTTTACATGCACCCGTACTCTGTTCGGTATTTTAAACGGCCATTCTTGCACTGAGGCCAGCAGCTGGTATCCGCGCTGTTGATCATCGTTTGCAGTACTCTCCAGTGAGAATAGTCGATCCACCTTACACCTCTCTGGGTAGCAACAGGTGGCCGTCATCATCTTTCATCCCCCTGGGGGAATCTCTGTCAATCCGTAATCGATATTGTACAGGACACCATGCTCTTCCTCAGCAGCTATCCTACAGCATTCGTCTTGCAACGCTGGGTACGCTGCTAGCGCCATCAACGGTAGTTCGCCTGCCTCCTGTAAGTACATACGGATCATGGCCTGTACTATGTCTGTATTGGTTCCCATGACTATAGGGGCACTGGGGTGTTCTTGGGGTTCAGGGCACACTAACGCTTCCACCTCCATTGGATGATGCTTGCCAGTGTTCAACTGTGGGATATTCAACCACACCCGTACCTCTTCATCAATAGGATAATCTTCATGGCTCAACACTCTTAATCTCATAGTGTCGGCAGACAGTAGGTGTAACCGGTGAGGGTGCTGATCCTAGAAGGGTCAATATACAATGGTTACTTGTGAACCAGTATCCAGTAACGTAGACGCATAGATGCCTTCAATATCGACCTTTACAATGGCCGGCAGTCCCACATGGCTGCCCATCAGTGGCGGGGCCGGCACTTCATTAGTCTCTGGGGTAGTACCTCCTTCAGCCGCAGGGGCGGTTTCAGTGGTCAATGTGGTGCAAAGCATGGATTTCGCAGTCCTGGACGCCATCTTCCTTTTATGGGACAGAAGGAAGAAATGTGGCCCATCTTACCACACTGAAAACACTGGACATTACTCCTAGCGGACTGGTTCCTATGAGAAGGGACAGTCCTCTCTAAGGTGGAGGCCTCACCGTCAACTTCACATTCCTCAGGATCCTCCTTTTCTCGACTCTCCTCCATGGTAGATTTCACTCTAGCCTCTCCCTTCTTAACTTCCTTGGAGGTAGCTCCGGCTTTCTTAACGGTGCTCAGCTCCCGGCCTAACAGCACAGTTTCATGAGCCTGTACTCGGTCTATAAGTTCATCAAATGACAAGGCCTGGCCCGGCACTAGACAGCCGCTGACTCTTACTGCTACCGGGTGTAATGATAGGAGTCCTCTCAGGAACTGTGTGGTTCGGAGTCCTTCGGCATCAGCCTTCTGCACAACTTTCCTCCTTACCAGCGTCCAGAGATCCAGGTGCAAGCGCCTAAGGAAGTCAGACACTATTTCTCCCTCTTTCTGGGCAAGGGCGTGAAATTTGGCCATCAAGGAGAACGAGTCCACCGGTGTTCCGTAGGCTTTGGTAAGTGCATGTAATACTCCATGTGTGTCCGCATCCGGGTGGTCATCTCTGTAGCAATGCACTATATGGGATGCGGGCGGCCGCAGGCATTCAATAATTCGCTGCCTTCTCACTGCGTCAGTGCAGGCCCATTCGGGCAGTACTTGCTCAGCATGATCCATCCATTCCTCAAACCCCACCTCTCCTAAGGGTGTCAGTTTGTCTCCGGAGAACGCCTTCAGTTTTCTGTACGGATGCGAGTGGGAAGACTGATATATGGCCTCTACCAGCACAGGTACACTGAAGTCATTAGGCATCGTATTTCCCACATACGGGCTACCTGAATCGAGCCTGGACATACTGCTTCTAATCAGGGAGGGCCGGATAGTGGACGGGGTAAAGGACACTCCTAGACCAGTGGCAGCGGGCCACATAGGTGTCAGACTACTCTTTGGAGTATGGAACGGAGTATACGTCACTGCAGATGATGGCCCAGGAATTTCCCTCTGAGGGGTGGACATAGCCAGGGCGCGGGCTACACCCACATGGACCATGAACAATGAATCCCCGGATCTTCAGGTAGGGTTAGTATAGGGGGTATGGCTTCTGGGCATATTTCCTGTTCAGTGACCAATAGGACTTTCCGCCACGTTTGATCAGCATCATACTTATGGTCCATAACTAGGGCCGTCGCCAGGGACAGAAATTTTCTCACTTGCTCTCCTATGGTGCCCAAGGACATAGCGGCAGGGACATGCCCAATGGCAATGGCACAATTTAGAGGTATTTTGCATTGTTGGGCCCTCTTGCACACCTCGGTCTGGGAGGGCACAAACATGGCAATTTTGGATAGCACAATCTAGATTCTAATTAGGACACCCCAGGTCTGAGTTCTCAGCAGCGCCTCCAAATGTAGCCCTCTTTCCTGCTGATATAAAAAGACTACTAATGCTGTATATACCTGCTGGCTCAGCGAGATCTGGGCCTCCGCTAACTGGGAGCCTGGGGTAACAATATGTACTTGGCAGCGCCTCCACTTACCCAGGATCCAAAATTAGTAAGATTCCCCTAGGCAAGAATAATGATAAGCAACAACGTTGTAACCTTTTACTATCTAGTAATTGCAAAACTTAAATATACTCTTATCACACATATGACACATATAATCACAGTGCATGAATGGCTGGTATTTAGCAATCAGACACCTTTGACACACTTCCACTGGAGCAACGTCCTGTTGCCCACCACCGCGTGTACCCCACACCGTGTCCAATGTACTGGACCAGTCCCTTGGTCACTCAACCCATTGTCCCCAAAGAACCCTCCCCCAAGTCGGGATCAGCGCCTGCAGGTACTGGTGTTGGTGCACTTATTTATAATACCTTCCGACCGCGTCCGCAGTCGGTAAATGAGCTTCACAAAGGATCCGCAGATCCAGTGTAGTCTCCTACAGGTAGTTGCTTGTCTCCAGAAGCTTGCTCCCAAACCACTGACCGCGCAGTAGCTCAGAAAGAATACTGTGTCCCTGTCTGCTAGTACAGTAAAGGGTATGCTGTCCCTATATATATGGCGGTTCCCTGCAGTACCACAAGCTGGTGGTGACTCAGGGTCTGCACTGGGGCCTAAGGGAAATGTCTGGCCTATGCAGGTGGGACACTGACCCACTGCAACACACACCTCCTCTCCCCTTGCTTCCCCGGGGCGCACTGCTAGCGTGGTCTCTCCCCCACGCTTCGCTTTCCTGCCTGCCAGCAAATCCTCCTCTCCTATTCACTCCCTGGCATCACATGTCCCTGCTGAGGCTCATGGGAATTGTAGTCCCTGCTCAGAGCCTCTGTTCTATTGGCCAGCCTACGTGCGCTATTCACTGCACATGCGCAAACTTCCTCAGTGCCTACCGTTGCGCATGGTACTGCGCATGTGCTAGACACAACATGGCGGCGCCCTATGCTATCAGGCCGCCGCGGATCCCAGGAACGCTCCCTGCTGAGCCCCCACATTCCTAAAGTGCCGGTAAGTCTGCCGCTCGTCCCTTCCAGCGCCCACGATCACCCCCCGCAGTGGAGGCACAGAGGGAGGGCCAGGGAATACCACTACAATCGTATCACACTATGTGTGTTTATTTCTCTATGTCCGCATAATATCCTGCTGCATGTGAGCCTAGTAGAAATTGGGAATATCCTGCCGCCAGAGACCATATAAGAATTGGTTACTTTAACAACCTAAAGGTGTATTACGTATACACACAATGTGAGTTGATACACTATATGGTTATAGAATTTATATCTATATACACAGTATTACACTATGTGTATTTATTGCTCTATATCTGCATAATATCCTGCTGCCTGTGAGCCTGGGAGAAATTGGGAATATCCTGCCGTCAGAGACCATATAAGAAGTACCCTGACTCCTGATGTTTCTCTACTACAGTCTGGTTAAACTGATTAACTGAGATGTCTGCTTTATCTTACTAAATGTGAGTGCATTACCATCTTTATCTATACCGAATATATACAGAATTACACTATTTTGTTTTTTCTTTTATAACACAACTTAGCATACAAAATCATTACCTTTCCCCCCACCTACCTTGATGCTGCGGCCGGCGCCTCCCTCCCTCAGACACACAAACAGCTCCTATCGCTGGAAATTGTGCTGCTGCTTTCGGCTCCTCACCCCTCCCTCTCCGGATGCTACAAGCAGGAAAGCAATGAGCTGCAGATGCCGGTAACTCGCGGAACCCTTGATCACGGCGTCATTTTTTGTGATCCCGGTTATAACGCGGTGGTTTTGCGTGGGGGTTCAGCTATAAGTACTTTCTTAACGTCTTTGTTGCTTAGTGTGATAGAGAGCATCATCATTGGGTAGAATAACTTGGGGAACATTGACATTTTAATCAGATTTCATTTTCCCCAAAAGGACAGGTATAATTTATTCCACAATACAAATTTTTCCCTCATTTTTCCAAATAAGCGAATATAGTTTTTTCATGTTATTTGGTATCGTTACACCTAGATATTTAATATATCCGTGGGCCCATCTGAAAGGGAAGGTGTTTACGACATTAGGTTTGGACAGCTCATGGCAGACAGTATGTGCCTCTAATCTACTGAAATTTATAGTGTATAACGAGAAGAATCTAAAATTCTCTATAGCTTAATAATAGTTGGCACTGATTGCTTTGTATTAAATACAAACAGAACCATATCGTTCGCGAATAATGAGATTTTACTCTCGCAGTTTGACATTTTTATCCCCTCAAAATCCTTAATATTTGATAGGTATACGCAGTGTTCGACAATTATATACATTTACACGCCCGGGGCGTGTGGATTTAACCCCCGGGCGAGTAAATATTGGCCCAAGCAGCACACGTGTGTTTTTTAAATTTCCCGCGCTCGCGCTGCTGTTTTTCCCACGCTCGCGCTTCTGTTTTTCCAGCGCTCGCGCTGGAGAAAAAAAAAAAAGCCGGAGGCGGGTTCATGTTGTTGGGGGAGATTACCCCGCCTCCGGCTCTCTGAGCAACTTTCCCTCCTCAGCGCTTCCACTCTTCCCCCTTCCGGCAGCCAGCCCCTTCCACGCCTGTCTGCCTCAGGCCCCTGCAGGGCCATCTGTCGCCCCCCCCACTCCCATCGGGCCATCCGCCCCCCCCACCCCAATCTCTCTCGGCCTCAGTGACCCCCCTAACCCCAATCTCTCCCGGCCTGCTTGACCCCCCCTCACCCCAATCTCTCCTGGCCTCAGTGACCCCCCTCACCCCAATCTCTCCCGGCCTCCGTGACCCCCCCCTCACCCCAATCTCTCCCGGACTCCGTGAACCCCCCCCGACACCCCAATCTCCACCCCGACACCCGTGACCCCCTCCCCCCCAACACCCCAATCTCCCCCCTGACACCCGTGACACCCCCGACACCCCAAATCTCCCCACTCACTCCCGATCTCACCTCCAACTCCGTGTCCCCAGCCTCCGTTGACCAGCCGCATCACTAGCCCTCCCACTCCTCTCTCCCCTGTGTCCGGATCCCTCACTGCCACCCCGGTGACCCGCAGCGACAGCCGCCGAGGGCGACACCCGGCCTGCCGCTTCCTCGGCAGTCACAGAGACCGGCGATCCACAGTGAGTAAGGGGGGGGGGAAAGAGAGAGTGTGTGTAGGGGGGAGAGAGAGTGTGCGTGTAGGGGGGTAGAGTGTGTGTGTGTGTGTGTGTGTGTGTGTGTGTGTGTGTGTGTGTGTGTGTGTGTGTGTGTGTGTGGTGTGTGTGTGTGTGTGTGTGTGTGTGTGTGTGTGTGTGTGTGTGTGTGTGTGTGTGTGTGTGTAGGGGGGAGAGAGTGTGTGTGTGAATATGTGTGTGTGTGTGTGTGTGTGTGTGTATATATATGTGGGAGTGTGTGTGTGTGTGTGTGTATATATGTGGGAGTGAGTGTGTGTGTGTATATATATATGGGAGTGTGTGTGTATATATGTGGGAGTGTGTGTGTGTGTATATATATGTGGGAGTGTGTGCGTGTGTATATATGTGGGAGTGTGTGTGTGTGTGTGTGTGTGTGTGTGTGTGTATATATGTTTGAGTGTGTGTGTGTGTGTGTGTGTGTATATATGTTTGAGTGTGTGTGTGTGTGTGTGTGTGTGTGTATATATGTGGGAGTGTGTGTGTGTATATATGTGGGAGTGTGTGTGTATATATATGTGGGAGTGTGTATATATATGTGGGAGTGTGTGTATATATGTGGGAGTGTGTGTATATATGTGGGAGTGTGGGTATATATGTGGGAGTGTGTGTATATATGTGGGAGTGTGTGTATATATGTGTGAGTGTGTGTATATATGTGGGAGTGTGTGTATATATGTGGGAGTGTGTATATATGTGGGAGTGTGTGTATATATGGGAGAGTGTGTATATATGGGAGTGTGTGTGTATATATTGGAGGTGTTGTATATATGGGTGTGTGTGTGTATATATGGGAGAATGTGTATGTGTGTATGGGAGTATGTTTGTGACACCAGAGGTACCGCCCCCCAATCAGTCACCTGCCCCAGTCAGTCAGTCACCCCTGCCCCGGTCAGTCAGTCACCCCTGTCCCGGTCAGTCAGTCACCCCTGCCCCGGTCAGTCAGTCACCCCTGCCCCGGTCAGTCAGTAACCCCTGCCCCGGTCAGTCAGTCACCCCTGCCCCGGTCAGTCAGTCACCCCTGCCGCGGTCAGTCAGTCACCCCTGCCCCGGTCAGTCAGTCACCCCTGCCCCGGTCAGTCAGTCACCCCTGCCCTGGTTAGTCAGTCACCCCTGCCCCGGTCAGTCAGTCACCCCTGCCCGGTCAGTCAGTCACCCCTGCCCCGGTCAGTCAGTCACCCCTGCCACGGTCAGTCAGTCACCCCTGCCCCGGTCAGTCAGTCACCCCTGCCCCGGTCAGTCAGTCACCCCTGCCCCGGTCAGTCAGTCACCCCTTCCCCGGTCAGTCAGTCACCCCTTCCCCGGTCAGTCAGTCACCCCTGCCACGGTCAGTCAGTCACCCCTGCCCCGGTCAGTCAGTAACCCCTGCCCCGGTCAGTCAGTCACCCCTTCCCGGTCAGTCAGTCACCCCTGCCACGGTCAGTCAGTCACCCCTGCCCCGGTCAGTCAGTCACCCCTGCCCCGGGCAGTCAGTCACCCCTGCCCCGGTCAGTCAGTCAGTCCCTGCCCCGGTCAGTCAGTCACCCCTGCCCCGGTCAGTCAGTCACCCCTGCCCCGGTCAGTCAGTCACCCCTGCCCCGGTCAGTCAGTCACCCCCTGCCCCAGTCAGTCAGTCACCCCTGCCCCGGTCAGTCAGTCACCCCTGCCCCCCTCTATCTGGTCTCCCCCCATCTCCCCTCTCTCTGGTCTCCCCCCGTC